>NC_087315.1:13655000-13855062 GCF_037043105.1 Vanessa tameamea
AAACATGGCGCAAGATTGAAAGTAATCGCAATTGTAGTAATTATTAACACCACGAGCTGTTATTACTAACAAATTTGATGTTAATTTGTACTTAGCGTTGCACGGATTTCAAAACAAATACTCTTACAGTATAATACAAAATAGTCACAGTAAACTTTTCAAAAATGGCATATATTGTCATTTTTGTTTTTGACCAATGAGGCATACAAATCCTTTAATATTTTATATTTATTGTGGCACACGAATGATCCGAAAACCTTGCTTTTCTAGGTGGTAAACAAGAAAATATCACAAATGTAATTCCATCGGGAGTCTGTTAGAAGTTATGATGTGTTTGCGGTATGCGAGTGATATTGGTTTCGCTCCGCGGCGGCGGCGTGTATGAGTGATCTCGTCTTCAGCTGATGCACGCTTATTACACGCATCACGTCAAGTGACGTTTACCGCGACATTAATTTCGTAAACGTCACCCTCCACGATAAATGTTTACCAGACTTGATATGAGTTGAGTAATAATGGTCGTATTTGATTTATCACTTTAATTAAAGTAGTTTGTCTGGTTTTGTAGAAATATGTGAATTTACAGAAGAGAGTTAATTGTCCGCGGAGCTAACCGGTTTTGTTCTTTACGAACTCGACCACTCGAAAGCAAGGATCGAGTTCTTTATTTCGCATTAAACTTTCCTTTCACCTCCCGTGTCTAAGTAAAGTTTGTAATTGAATACTTTTACCTCAAATTGAAACGAGCGCTTCAACTTCTATGTAATGTTTTCAACATTCGATTTATACGAAGATGAATTATAACGAATGTTATGTTGTTTAGAACGGTCTTATGTTTTATTTTTTAATTGCACTCTTCGATGTAATTTTACCCATAAAGGCTTATTTATTTATTTAATTATATATTAGAATTTAAAATATCCACAAGAATACATAAATCATTAAGATTTACATATTATACACATTTTTAATTATGATTATAAGTATTGACAACTAAGTTTATGGTTTATGTCCAAGACTAGTTGTTACCCGCGGCTTCGCTCGAGTAGAATATGAATATATTTACAAATTAACTTAAAATATTACGTAAATTTAAGACCTCTTTGTATACCACATTGGTGTGTATTTCAGCCCTTAGGGTAGAATATCCAGAAACGCTTAAATGCGAATCAACTCATTTTTAATCGGTAGCCCAAAAATAAATTTCATGCTTCTAACTTAAAAAATGACAGACTTCCAGACTAACCTGAATTCGGAATGTTAACCCAATTTCTTTCCATAGGCGTAAAATATCCAAAAACTTTTAAATACCTTTCAACTCAAATTAAATCGGTAGCCCAAAAATAAAGTTTCATGCTTCTAACTTAAAAAATGACAGTCTTCCAGACTATCCTATATACGAAATGTCAACACCTATTTTTCCCTTTAGGCGTAAAATATCAAGAAACGCTTAAATACGTAACTACTGATTTTTAATCAGTAGCCCAACAATAAAGATTCCTGCTTCTAACTTCAAAAATGGCAGAGTTCCAGACTAATCTATATACGAAATGACTACCCAATTTCTCTCCTTAGGCTTAAATGTCAACCCCTACTTTTTCCCTTTAGGCGTAAAATATCAAGAATCGTTAGAATACGTATCAACTCATTTTTAATCGGTATCCCAAAAATACAATTTCTAGCTTCTAACTTCAAAAATTACAGACTTCCAGACTAACCTGTATACGAAATGTCAACACCTATTTTTCCCTTTAGACATAAAATATTAAGAAACGCTTACATACATATCTACTCATTTTTAATCAGTAGCCCAAAAATAAAGTTTCATGTTTTTAACTTCAAAAATGTCGATCTCCCAGACTAACCTGTATACGAAATGTAAATCCCTATTTCTCCCCTTAGGCGTAAAATATGCAGAAACGCTTAAATACGTATCTACTCATTTTTAATTAAAAATTACTCCGTAATATGAAGGACTTCAAGCATATTTATATCAAAATTAAAATATTCATGACTCTAGTTCTTCCCATACTGGAATACAATAGCATTATATGGAATCCGCAGTATGATATCCACATCAATAGATTAGAACAAGTTCAAAAACGCTTTCTTTACCATCTCTCTTACAGCGATTCATAGGCTAAAAACATCACGAGTTATAACGACAGAATTAAATATTATCACATGACCTCTTTTATAAACCGTAGACATATCACAGATCTTATATTTCTGCACAAAATAATACAAGGAGTCATAGATTGTAGGAATCTGTTGCAAAAGATTTAAGTTAATGCTCCTTCTCGTATGCCCCGTATAAAAGCATATAACTTGTTTAATATTCCTACATTTCAGTCCAACTTAGGCCCTAACGCTGCTTTTCCAAGGCTCTGTAGACAATATTACATATTTTCTAGAAATAATAATGACCTCGATATTCATCGTTACAGTTTGTCTAAATTCAGAGTGTGTTTAACTAAACTTTTAACCTAACACAAAAAAATGTTTAATTAATAAGCTATTCTTAATTTTTAAGTTACTAATTTATATTTGTTTTTTACTGCTACGTATATTTTTTTCACTTTTTATCTTAATTGTATTTAAATTATTATTTAGTGCGTGTGTACATGCTGTGGTCTCCTATAATTGAAGGAGCACACAATTTGTAACCCTTATATTGTTTAATTTTAAGAATATGTATTTAGTTTGTATCTTTTGTTGGAGATTCGAGAATTAAATAAATAAATAAAAATAATAATCGGTATCCCAAAAAAAAGTTTCATGTTATTGATTTAAATAAATGACGGACTTCTATAAAAACTTTCAACCTTTATTTCACCCCCGTAGGGGTAGAATATGCAGAAACACTTAAATAAGTATCTACTCCTTTTTAATCAGTATCCCAAAAGAGAGTTTCATGTTTCTATTTTAAAAAATTACGGACTTCCATACAAACGTTCAACCCTTATTTCAACCCCTTTAAGGGTAGAATTTTCAAAATTCAGGTCTCATGATATTTTAGTTTATAAGTATACAGACTAAAATATAAGTTTTATGCTTCTAGTCCTAAAAATTACAATACTTTCAACAACTTACAACCTTTCATCGCCCTTTTCAACCCCTTACAGCACTTTTTCCAAATAAAAAGTAGCCTATGTCCTTTCTCAGGCTCTAGACTATTTGTGTACCAAATTTCATTGAAATCGGTCCAGTAGTTTTGGCGTGAAAGCGAGACAGACAGACAGAGTTACTTTCGCATTTATAATATTAGTATGGATCTGTATGAAAATGAATTAGAAGAAGGTATAGTATATGCCTCACTGCCTCTTTGATAAGGTGTCCTTCATATGATAAACTAAAAATGTTGTGATATAATATAAAATACGTGTAAATAATTTCTTATCCTGTCGTATAAAGGCCTCACGTGAAACTTTTCTTATGGACGGTAATTTGTTACAAAGGCTGTCACAGCGAATAAGGAGCTCTGACTATCAAGTTGCTAATTTGTCCTGCGAATCACATAAAGTATCATAATCATATTCAAGTAATGTCTTGCATTGACTATCGCACCATATTTTTTTTTAATATTTATTTAGAGACGAATCATATACGCCATGCTAGCCTATGTCCATTCGAAACTATAGTCTAAATTAATGTGGAACTTGTTTGGGACTGTATGGAAATGAGATTAACAGTTTGCATAAATGCGATGTAAACTAACAAACAAATCCTGTCCGTTTATAATATTAGTATCATTGGATACCGTAATGTTATAATCATTTACTGACTGGATTTTTTTTAATATATGAGAAGTGTGCAATTAGTTTTCAATTTGTTTTCGTCATTTTGTTTGGTTTAAAGCTCGATGTGCTTGAAAACTAGTTGTAAAATAACTTCTGGCTCGCCAGTGAATTTGTAAACTTTAATTAAGATAAGAGAACTTATTACTCCCGTGGAGAGACCACTGGAATTGTAAGACATTATTTAAAAAAATACAACAAATAAGTAACATTTGTTCACAATACAATATTCAAATGCGAAATGATATAACAAGCTAGCGGCCTTGTAGTATTTCTTTAATCATCTACTTTTGTGAAACATTTCACACGAATTTTCATTAAAACGCAATGAGAACAGGCCATTGTTTCATAAAATAGCTACGTTCCAACGTCCGCCTGACAGTGACAAGAAAAAATGGGCATGATAACGAGCTTTGTGAGAGTGCCAGCGCCCGCATC
The DNA here is from genome assembly GCF_037043105.1 of Vanessa tameamea. Classification (NCBI taxonomy): domain Eukaryota; kingdom Metazoa; phylum Arthropoda; class Insecta; order Lepidoptera; family Nymphalidae; genus Vanessa; species Vanessa tameamea. Next base: position 13,659,236 of record NC_087315.1, read on the forward strand.
ACCCTTCGCCGCGATGAGGCCGAGACCGCGAGGAACTGCTCAAACAGATCTGCGATTGTGAGATTGTACTCTCTGGAAATAAATTAACAATCTCTATTTAAAGCGATTCTCGATGTGAAGCAAGTTATATAATATAAAAGTGTGTTTGGTATGATTATTTAGTCGTCGACAGAATGAATAATGAGAACCGTATTAAGCAATCTGGATTAACGGCAATCGGTGCTTTTACTTTAGGTGAAGTATTTACAAACTCCGAACTGATATTTTTAGACAGAAAAACGTAATAACATTCGCATACCGCACACACATCATAACTTCTAACAGACTCCAGATGAAATAACGTTTGTAATATTTTCTTGCAAAATATAGAAAAACAAAATTAAATTACTTGACTGATTTGTTGATAGTGGCTGACTTGTCAAGCTTTGGCTATTTTGTATAATATTGTAAGAGTAATTTAATTAAATCCATGTAATACTAACCTAGAATGAATATCCAAATTGTTAAGGGTAACAACAAATTAAATCAAATTCCTTTATTCAATATAGAAGCATTACACTTACTTATTGATAGTCAAATTAAACACTACCACCGGTTCGGAAAAGAAAATACCCTGACCTGAGAAGAACCGGCGAAAGAAACTCAGCGTCAGCGGGACTAAATTGTTTTGTCAATTTTATTATATACAAATATTCAATTTGAAAATAAATAGCCAAAACGCGATCGTTTCATTCCCAAGGTGTGTTGTGTACCATAAACTCACTAGTTGTATAATAACCTCTCGCAAACAAGCGTTCTTTAATCTTTTTTTTTATTTGGCAACAGAGGCATTTTGAACGCTTTCTGGGATCCTGTTGTAGAAGCGTATACATTGCCTCACAAAAAAATTACTAACTCTATGCAGTCGAGCAACAGGAGTAACAAGTTTGTATTTGTTCCTTGTACCAATGCTACGAGTATCACTTTTTCTCATAAAATCATTAATACTTTTCCATACATACATAACATTACAAAATATATATTGAGAAGCAACAGATGATATCTTGATTTCTTTAAATATATAACTTTCGCGAATAGTTAATATAGTTTTCGCGAATAGCCTTTTTCTGCAACACAAATAAAGTATGGATAGCGGCTGCGTTTCCTCCAAGAAAAAAGTAACTGAAATATACTAAGCGAGCCCTATCAACATTGGTATATATCTAATAGGCTATTTGACAATGTGAAAAATATAGTGTCAATTATTGTAATCAGTATATATTATGAGTTTAAAAATGGTTATTTATTAAGGAAAGTTGAAAATAATAATTAATATATTCAAAAATCCTTAAATAAAAATGCATTTCTTTAAACGTTTGTCACGTGACACAAAACGCTCCTGGTTGGTCGGGTTTATGATGACGTCACTTGCTTGTTAACCTCGTTTGTTTACTGTATGTGGATTATATGTGCCGCAGATTACAATACAGGCAAGTGACGTCACCGACCCCATTGCAGCGCCATATTGCCAAAGTAGCGTTTCCGCGCGCTATTTAAATATAGAATTTTTAATTTGATATTTTTCAGCAAATATATACTAGAATTAAAAAAAAACACCTTTTACTGGGTTCCTTAAACTCTACTAAATTATATAAAATGGATTTTAAAAATCAGTCAAATTGCCTATTTTTTCACTGCAAATGCAGCAGAGCTTAGTCTACTCCAAGAAATTCAGCTGACTCAACTGGATCCATCGATTCTTAATTGCACACTTGGTGTACTAAATTTTCCAATTTTAGTTTTTTTATTGTTTAGCCTAAGATTATTTACGCTCAACAAGTGTACTTGTGTAGTTATAAAATATTATAATTGCAACTACTTTCAGTTTTAGCGCCGTATCAGAAAAAAAACCTACTCACTAAAAATATGTTAAAAAGAAATAAATTGATAAACTTAATATTTTTATTCGCTCATCTTCGTCTCGTCTGTACAATTTTCATAAATCTATAATCTAATGCAAAATTTGGCTAGGATCAGTTTACCACGCGTGGGCGGCGTATGCGACAGGCGCATGGGCGAATGGGATTGGATGAGTCTGGGAAAGGGACTGAGTGGACACAGATTGGCTGCCAGCGTAGACGGGGGCGACACCGTGCGCTGCCACAAGAGGGGCAGCAATAGCGCGAGCGGCGAAAGCTGGTGCAGCGAAGGCGGGAGCAGCGTACGCAGCGACCGGTGCAGCTACGACGGGAGCCACCTGACCGGCGATCTGGCGAGCGATGGTGGGAGATGCGTTCGCAGCGGCACCGTCAATTTGAGCAGCAGCAGTCTGAGCAGCGTTCACCGATTGCCAGGCGTGGTCCTCAGCGGCGTTGATGGCTCTGCCTTGGATTTCAGCGGCCTGATCGTTTATCTGGCGTACGGTGTCAACAGCTGCGCGGGCGTGGTCGGCGGCTTCAACGTGAGCGTCGATTGCAGCAGCCTGAATATCACCAGAGGAGATGGTAGGTACGGCTACAGGGGCAGCGTGAGCTACGGCCAATGGGGCTGCAGCAATGGCCAAGGGTGCAGCGCGAGCGACGGCCCATGGTGCTCCGTGGTTGATGATACCGCTGGAGTAAGATGTGGCCAGCAGAGCGGCGTTGATGGCTCTGCCTTGGATTTCAGCGGCTTGATCGTTTATCTGGCGTACGGAGTCAACAGCTGCGCGGGCGTGGTCGGCGGCTTCAACGTGAGCGTCGATTGCAGCAGCCTGAATATCACCAGAGGAGATGGTAGGTACGGCTACAGGGGCAGCGTGAGCTACCGCCAATGGGGCTGCAGCAATGGCCAAGGGTGCAGCGCGAGCGACGGCCCATGGTGCTCCGTGGTTGATGATACCACTGGAGTAAGATGTGGCCAGCAGAGCGCCAGATGGCGCAGCTGCGGCGCAAGCGAAGATGGCGACGGTAACAATCTGAAAATAAATGTTATCCAATTAAAATCTTCTAAGAAAATATAATAAGTTTGGAAAAAACAAAACAGGCTATTTGGTCTTAACGACAAAGCGGAAGTCTCTTGATCCACAGATATACGGCTTTGATGGTGTTTGGTACATGCTATAGAGGATGTTTTTTTTTACTTTGCCCTCTTTGTAGCGCGGACTTATTATTAAGTTTCTTTAGGCGGTATTGTTTTCGAAACGGTCCTCATGTAACATTTAATAGAACAAATGTATGAACCCACCAGAAATCTCATCGTGCACTTCTGTTAGACTGCTCGAAAGCTACTGATTGATTTTGCTAGCTTCCAGACAGCTTTTATACTTGCTCAGTTTTGACGCAAAACGGAACTCATACCAGTAACTAGCCAATAAATACCAAGGGCATTGAGGGAGTCAGGAAGCTATTTGACAAATCACAGCGCCGCGGACCGGTCGTGTTATTATATGTGCCGTGTTTGCTTACTAATTAACTTTTACTTTATATTTAAGCGGTGTGGCGTCGGGACGGGTACTTAGAATAAAATGATGGATGTATCTCTACTATTGTGATATAATTATAGCTACCGTCGCTTAATTATAATACAAGGGCTTTCTTGTGTTTGCGATGGGAGTGTCGTCTTGTGGTGAATGATCCATTCAAACTCAGCGTCTCAAACAAGCACAAGAAGTTAAAACTTAATACAAACTAATTTATGAATATCATTAAGTTAATATTTTTTTCAATGTTTATTTAGATGAAGTATTTGGTTTTTAATAGCATTAGTAATTGAAATTTAAAAATCAATTTATAAATATGTCATATTTTTGCATTAAATGTATGTAATATTTAAATGTCAATGAAAGTTATTACCGGCACCGAACTTGTTTACGAAATCTCAGCTCAATCGTTTAGCAGGAGTGGTAACATATATATTATATTAATAAAATTATTTAATACACGTAGTTTCAAATAACACAAAATGTATATATAATATTTGATATACATATATCTTAAAAAGCACTTAAGCTAATGGGAATGATGGAGTTGGGTATTTTTCTAATAACTGATTTTGCACAAAATCATCGCCGCGACCCGATCGCCGCCCATTGGCTTTCAAATCCACTTTGGAAGACTTTATTGGAGTTTATAGATTGAGGCGGGGAGATAATAAAGGCCTTATTATGGTAAGAAAACTTATATAAAGATTCAATTTCGCCGTCGTAATAGTAAAATAATTTACAAGTTGATGGTTAAGAAAATATTTAATAAAACTTTATGAAAAATATAAAAATACTTTAAAATTAATAATAGTGAAGAAAAATTAGTTAGAATTTTATTAAGCGGTTTTAAAAGTTCTACTACACTATTTGAGGTCGTTGCTGAGTCCTAATGCTGTCCTACTACTGTTACGTTTTATTTTATTTCACAAAATAATTTTATTTTTTAAGGTTTACTATTCGAATAAAAAAAAAATCTAAAACTGTTATAAAAATAAAAATTGTGATAAAACTTAACTGACCGGGTATAACTCTTTGAATTTGATACCGACTTCAATTTTCTCAAAAGGTTTCTAAAACAATGCGAAAGTGTTAATCCAGTTTGATTACTGCAACGGTCATTTTTATTCGCAAAATATATTTAAACTAATGATTTTTTTTGGTACATCTTTTATTTAAAAGGTTTTTATTTTTATTTTATGATGATATTTTTTGTTTATTTATTTTTAAATTTGTACGTGTAGCATGTGTCCCAATAAAAGCCTGCTCATTGTCGATTCATTCATTCTTGCCAGATAAAAAAATAATTGCTTTTAAATGACATGCAAATTTTAATAACGAACAATTTTGAGAATTTATTTGCCACGAAAAATCATTTCAGTTTTAACGTTTTTCTGTAGTTTAAGTAATAATTTTTAAGAATATAGTTATTTTTAATTTCATTCGACTTTGTGATACTACTAAATCGATCCTACTTGACTATTCTTATCAATTTTCCGAATCTAGAATTACGATTCAGTTTTATGTTAAGCGATAATAAAGATATAGAAACGTTAAGTTACCTTACCTTATAAACACTGAGTAACGTTTGTAAGAAGTATTTTTATAGAACCAAAAAAGTACATGATAAAGCAAGCTCGTGAAATTCAGTATTAAAATAAAACTTTAAGTATTGTAATAATCTTATTGTCGGCAGATAACAATCGTGAGTCAGCGCTCTACCCTGGTTTTTATTCTAATTATTTTAATGTACGGTATAAAAGAGAAGTAGAGCGTATTGCTCATTGTTAGAAGACGAATGCTTTAATTAATAGAAAAGCTGAATGAATCGAAGAATAATAGTATATGTTGTTTACTTAATAATAACGTTCTCGTGATCGAAACTCGACCCCTGCCACCGATTTCCGCCAACAGAGATGCATTATATATTGCTTCAATAGAGAATGCAACCACCTGGTGCGGAATCAGGAGCAACGCCAACGCTTTACGTGCTTCCCGAGGCACCGGAATGTAACAGCGACTTCCTAACTCCAGGTTGCTAGCGCAGACTCCGAATGTGTTTATGTATATATTGTAAGCGATTATCTGTAACTAACGACTATCATATCTATTCGCATAGCACTTTTGGCAGCGGCAGAACGAGAAAACTCTTTCAGTTCGTATTCTCCAAAATATGTTTTTGTAATTTTTGTAAACACTTTTCACTGTAGTTTAATTTCTTAGTCAATTTAATTTGTTTATGTCTGTAACATTCTGAACTATTGCAATAATTCATACCTATATATATTTAATTTTACAATACATTATCTGTGAGTTGTTACCAAAAATTAAGACTATGTAATCGGTGTCACGGGCCAGTGCTATTTCTGTACATTATGTTGATCATATATAATAGTGCAAAATTGCCAGAGTCGGCAATGACATACAAACGAAATATAACAAGTCACTCAATTGCGCGCCACGCGACGACCGGTTCCGAATTTAATTTGCATAATAATTATGTTTTGGCGATCAAGTCTTATCGACGGTGAAAGTTTCGGCAATGACAAATAAATTCGAAGTCGAATTATCAATTGAGGAATTATATAATATTGTAAAATCAAATAAATTACTGACTCGTGAATGTTTTAGATTACCATATTCGATGATAATGTAGGGAGGACAATAAATCGTTTAAATCTTGCTGGTAGTAGGGCTTTATGCAGCCCATCCGGGTGGGAACCACTCACTAATCACATATTCTACCACCAAACAGCAATACTTAGTTATGTTGTGTTTCGGTTTGGAGGGTGAGTGAGCTAATGTAAACAGGCACGAGAGACATCATCTTACCTCCCGAATTTGGTTGCGCATTTGTGATATGAAAAACTACTAATGTTTATGAGCAGTGGTGACCACTTACTACCAGGTGGTTCTTTTGGCGGACCGACTATATATTATATAATAAAAAATATATATTAATAAAGCATCTTCCTCAATACGAGATTATCTGTAATTTAAATACTATTATTTTGTTTTTAAAGTCATTGGATTTGTTTATTTGAACGCACTCATCTTCTTTTAGCGTTACATAGTCCATTTATTGAGATAAGTAAACTAAATAATATACTATGACGTCTGGGGGCGGAACAGTAGCTTTGATTTATTAAATAGTATAAATGTCCAGTACTGTTCAAGTCTGCGTGCTTCTTAGAAGTCAATATAATAGAAACTAAAGGTCCGCTTGACTTGAACATTATCATAGTAACTCCTCAATTAGTCTTAATCCTTATTAAATCCTAACTTAGTCGCTCACTACGAGAGGATTTTCGGAACTTTTAACTTTAAATGGGTAAAATGGGAGGGGTAACTTTGTATGGAATTTACCCTTAGTAAGTCGGAACGGACAACTAGTAATTCATAATTTAGTCATTTAAAGCTAATTAAAGTAAGAATTTCATGACTGTGCGGTAATTAAGTATTTATTCGTCCAAGCGCCATTGTGGATCAAGCCTCGGGACAACTTCTCAATGTTCTATCCGGGGGCACTTTATTAAGCTCGCCGACAGCCAACAGTTGTATTCATTTAAAGCTCACAACTAAACCGAAGTAAATAGTGATAGCGATTTATAAACAAAATGAATATGTACAAGATATTTAATACATAACTCCATATTGTTGTCCTTTCTCATTTTGTTTGTCCCGCTGGATGTTAGAAATTAAAAGTGCAAGTTTTAAATTGGTTGGTGTCAAAAATTATACAAATACGATTTCCTTATGTTTTAGATACTAAATGTCTGTAAAATTTATAAAGTATTTTTTTCTTTATTTTTTGTAGATCTAGCAACAAGAGTAACAATATTTCACTGCGAGATAGACTATCAATAATGGCGAAATAAATTAATTGCACATTTAATCAGTTATTAAATTATACTTCAGAAACATGTCGAAATTATAATATATTATAAAAAACATACTTCGTTAAGTGTCGTTCGGCGTATGTGGCAACATTAGACGAAAATATTTTAGTTTGTATTAATACACAACTTGGTAAGACAAACCGGGGTGTGAGAAACTTTTTTTAACGTTATTGAAACTCATATATATTAGATTTTATTTTAATAAAATCAGCGAGAATCACGAAGATGCGTTGATAGAAACTCATTATATGAACTAAGGTCTTGATATATCTTAGTTTTTGTCAATAAAAAATACATACCCCACTAAAACGGAATCACAATAAATTTATTGTTAATTTATTTTAGTGTTTAAAATACTGAATCTGGAATGTTAGCGTAGTTAGGTTAGCTGTTAGGTCATATTTATGTTAAAAAATATATTTTATTGATCCACACTTACTTATGGGTAAAGTTAAGAAAGCCCGTACAATTTTTTTTACAAAATACCCCGCGTCTTCCTAGTACAAGAACGTTGTATAGTCATTCGAATTATACATACATATTTGCAAAATTGATAGCTTGGTTTATCTAGTGGATAGCTTGTAAAAGCACGGGTCATAGGGCTCTGGGTTTGATCCATGGGTCGACCCAATAAAAACGTATTAGGCTTCTTTTTCGAGGAATCTGGCGGTGTTTTGCACTAGCGTGTCTGGGAATACCGTCGGTCCCGCGTCCGTACTGTTCCTGAAGCCAATTATACTGTTTACAACAAATTGTAATTTTACCGCAATCGAATCGAATCGTGATGTTTCGGTCTATGTTGTCAGAACAGAATTGGGAATGTATCGTAACCGTTATAAACTAGTAAGGTTGTTCCCAGTTACGATTCAGAAGATAACTGTATTTGTGAAGAACAGTCAATGTTAGATCATAATAGGATCGGGAACGTATCGTAATCGTTATAACATAGTAGAATTGGTCCCCGGTTGTGTCGAATTTGCCGCCTCATCGGATTATGAGAGTGCGATAATGGACTGCCCAATTATTAAACTTGCGAACACGCTTGTGCAGTATATTTTGTCCTGCGTACTTGGCTCGAGAGTTGAGTTCTCTTGAGAATTACGCCTTGGCCGAAAGCGGTCGGGAGGACAAAATTTACGACGTTTCAAATCGATAAGACATTTGGATTTAGGTCAAACCTCAAAACCGACTTTCAGATTTGTTTACAACCTAACTTACATACACAGCTAACATAGCGCGTCTGATAGGTATTCGTAGAACTCACACTCAAGGATTTCACATTTATTACCTCAGAAGTTTAAACTATCTGTTTATACAGAGCTAAGTAAACTTCATAAAACAAAGCTTGTTGCGAATTTTGATAGTCTAAGTTTAATCTTCGGGTTTATTACAAACCGCGCGGTAAAATTCAAGGTGAGTCTGGCTCGTTTTACGTTTTGGTTTTGTTATCTCAACTGTTAAATAAGACAGACTTAAAGGTCAGATCGTTTCTCAATATTCCGTATCATATGTGCAAAGTTAATACATCGTTCTTGGGGTACGGTATACGTTTCTATAATATGTTTCCCTAGCCATTTTTAATTTGGCCTATTAAAGAAATTGGTGATTAAGGCATATTACTCAATTCAAGATGAATGGAATTAGTTTTTATTGATTTCTAGGCTGGTTATATAAAAAAATAATTATTCTTTACTGCCATACTCTGTAATTACAATGGTGGAACAGAGTAACTATTAAGTTTCTTTCCGGTTCTTCTCGGTAGAATCTACTTTCTGAACCGGTAATAGCCTACTTGCATAAAGAATATTTTGATTCTGATTGATGATTTTATCAGTCAGAACAAGAAGGGGAGATATCTCTTTTTATTATACTGAGCTGTTGCATCATTCGTGTCATAAGTGACCTTAGAAGCGGCCCAATCACTGACCGCTTCACAATTAGACGATAATGCTTATTTAGTTAATTTCCACATAAGGAATTCAATAAAATTACACTAAAAAATTATACTCAATGATAATGAAATTAAGAGCATTGAGAAACTGTGCAAATTTAATGTGAATACGTCACGGCTTAGAAATAAGCATTGACGGGAATCGTCCCCTATATTTTTGTTTATCAATAGTAGCAATAGAGTCTCTGGGGTGTTAATTTATTTATTTAAATGTACTAATTTTACATTCAAAATTTTGCAATGAAAACAATATTTCCAATAAGAACTTTTATCGAAGCCACGTAGAGTCGAGGCGACATGTTAGTGAGCAATAAAACCGGTGGAGCATGAAGTCACGCGAGCAACACGGCCAGATGAATCGTTCGACCGCTCGTAAAGAGCTCGCAGAGAGCACCGCAACGCGTGCCCTCGATTATGTCGTTAGACACGAGTATTACATTTCAGATTACTTTATGACAACGGCGCTTATTTATTTCGTTATTATCGAGCATTTTAAAGCATCTGCTTACCGCTTTTGAAATTATTTCTTCAGTCCGCAACTGTAGTACGATTTGATAAAAAAAATGATATTTAGTCATGTGGGCTCTGGCTGTGACAAGTAATTTCGAAAATTCTTAAACCCAAATATTGCAAAGTTTTAAGTGGGTAGATGTTTATAACTCATTAAAATTGATGTCGAGCTCGGGTATAAGGACCCAACTTTTGTCACCCCCGTAACAAGGCCATTCTTCACTGCGGATTTTTCATTTATTTATAAGAATGAGAAGTGCTTAAGTTACTAAGTAACACAACAGAGTAATCATTAAATTTTATAATAAATTTGTGTTACAGGAGACACTGAGGCGGGTGAAGCTTTTAAAAGTACTGAAGTAAAGATAGGAGACTGAACCGATAAACATTTCCAGGTAAAAGGTTTTTTTATTTTTGAATTATGTCTATTAGCTGACTCTGAAGCAAATGTATAGGGGAATTAGACCATCAATCACCTGCGAAAACTTTAGGCGTGTAAACCAATTTTTTATAATTGATCGATGCCGAGAGTTTAAAGTCACTTTATGTTTTATATTTCAACAAAATTTGGATTATTAGTTCGTAATTAATTATATAACGACGATTCATACAAAGATATCATTCCATAAAATTAAAATACACAAAAATCCTTTTGCTTACTTTTTAAAACATTTTTTTTAGATATTAAAACATGCCTGGACTTATTAAATTAAGACTACAATACATATTTCCAGCAAATATTTAGTTAAATGTTGATTGATTAATGATTTAAACCCAGAAATTTCATACTACCAAGTTCCCAGTAGGAAGTAACAGAACTAGAGCTTTGGAATATGGCAGGCGAACGGGTCAAACAGTAACATGTTTTTAATTCTAAATTTTAACGACGATGACGACAGGGCCCTATTAATCCATTTCCTATATGGGTACATATGGGTACATTCATGTATCGTGTGTCCCAAATATCAGAATACATATAGTCGAAATTTGAATCTTGTCTGTCTGTCTTAAGTATTGAGTGAGCCAAGTGAGTAAGTGAATATAGTGAATCCTTAAAACGTCTCTCTATGAATTAAAACTTTATAAAACTTTAAAGTTCCGCTTGGAAAAGCAATTTTGCATGTGACGATCCAGCGTGTGACGTCACTTAACTTAGACGACGCGACTCGCTTAGTAAAGATAATCACTGGTGTGCAATTTTTAAAAACTTATTGCAGGATTTAGAAATTTTATCACCGGCTTAGAAGGTTTGATCTTTATTTTATATTAATTAAGTTAAGTATAGTATCATCGACATGATATTTCTCGATTAAATTAAATAAATATTAATGAAAGAAACCAATCTGGTTTCGTGGTGTAAACGCTTACGAGGAATAAATATATGTATCGTGCGCCTCAGGAGCGGCGCAGAACGTTCGAAATAGCCTTCGCGATGATGTTATTCATCAATTATAAAACTACGATTTAATTTAATAAAAATAATTCTTAAATTAAAGACTTACTTGTAATCGAATTAATCGAATAAACTTATTAAAATCTAATAATTTACTCAGTATAATAATATAAATTGAATAGTATAATTAAAATACTTGCAAAAATTTATATAAAATTCAATAAGCAAAGAAAATGTAAGTTAAATTATTCAATCTTATTACATTTGGACATGATTTACAAAGAATGCCAATACGTCGTAGCATATATAAAACGCGCCGTTACAAGAGAGAATAAAATGTCAATCGGAACAAATGAAAGCATGTTTCAGTGTTTCAAAAAGCGAGGATTTAACGTGGCGGCGAAACAATCGTCTCTCCGGAGGCCCCGCTACTAAAGCCGTCTCTACACGAGCGACGTTTTGTCCCACCAGGCTGACCGTCCACGCAATCATCGCATCACAGCGCCGAGATATTACCTAATCAACGCAAAGAAAGATAACTTGATCCAATTGTTTTTTTTTATGGTATAGAGGTAGTGTTTTATGGGGTGTTGGCCATCAGATGATGGTATTATTTACATAAATAATAACCTAGGAAACTTATATGTAACGTTTCTTTTGCCTGTAGTAACACTCACCCTTCAATAATATTAAGTATTGCTGCTTGGCGGTAGAATATAAGATAATGTACCCTACCCAAGCAATATTTATTTTTAAAAGGTCCACTAACCAAATTTATGCAAGGCAGCTTTATAAAAACTGTTATTTAATTATTTACTTTTGTAAATATACGCAAATCAAAAGTAAACATTTTATTTGTACAGAACATACGAGATACGTAGATGAAAATAGACATACTTCGACACACTACTGATGCACTTTTAGTAGGTGGTAGTTTGCTCCGTTGCACAGTATTATCTTACGTGCCGAAAATTCGTGAGTCGTTACTTTTTTAAATTTTATTTTCATTGTGTTATTTCGCTATGTTACAGGCGCGCTTCGCTGTTGAGTCCTAGCAAACGTGGAGTATTATCAAAAGATAATATCTCATACTCCTCCTTTTAATAGATATTAAAAAATCACAATGGGTCATTTCTTAAAAACCATTATGCTGATCTCTGATCGCTGATCACATTACTTGAAGTCTACTTATAAACTCAAACTTAGTAAGTATTATCCATGTTCTAAATAAAAGGTAAATAATACGTGACAATGTACATAACAGTTATTCTGTCGAGTGTGACACGCAGTCTCGTGGACCGCCGGCCTTAGGGACTATGAAAAATGGTATTGGATTCCTTTATGCCATTTGATTTGTTTTGTTACGAGCTAGTTTGTTGTCGCGTTTGAAATACTATGAGTTTCATCTCTGATAAATAGCTATTGTCAAGAAACGATGTTAGTATTGTTCTAAAAAAACCTCTAAAATTATTCTTTTCTTTTACTCATATTTTTTTAGTATATAGGGCTTTATTCTATAGAGGACGATTACTATAGAGGACGCAATTTTAAACAAATAAGACATACCGACGTCTGAATTATAATGTATAATTAAATCAAAGAATCAATATTATTTTAGCTATTGAATAAATCGTGAAGGCGTTAAAAGCGCAGCTTATAAGTGACACATTAGCAATCGATACTACTGCGACAGTCTTCCACTACGTAGAGTTGTGTAACAGCTAAAGTGTCATCTACTGAATGACGTCACTGCTGAACTTTGTCTCAGCTCGACACGAGATGACTTCAAAGGCTTGGATAGTTAAATTACTTTTTGAAAAGGCCAGCGTCTGAAATAAGCTGTGCAAAAAAAAAACAGGAGGACTTAGCACGGAGATTGACCAAAAATTTAAATTTTGAATTCAGAACTGAAACTGAAATAATACAGTAATTATATTATTTTAGGAAGGCAGATGAAGATACGGGCACCTGATGGTAAAATAGTTTGCTCGTAGCCATGTACCTGCAAGGAATACAAAACAATCTTGCCTGTAAATTATTAGATTTAAGATCTAAAAAGAGATACTTACACGAAGCTATAGGTAGGTAGCCTATAGCTATTTCTCTTTAACAGAGATAGCAGGTATTCAGCAACAAGCCCATCCATAACATTTACTAATTTATATAAAGCTAAAGAGTTTGTTTGAGCACAGAAATGTCTTGACCTGTTAGACCGGTTTGATTATTTTTTTGTGAATAGCATTTGTAAATGTTTTTCCGTCAAAGGATTATAGACTCTTAATTGTCACCTTCGACTTTGTTTGCGTTTAAGGGCTTGATCATCTGGTGTTAGGTAAAAAAGTATTAATTTATTGAGTAGCCTATGTTCTTCCTTAGAGTTTAAGCTTGCTTCGTACCAATTTTCATCAAATTCGTTTAAGTGGTTTGGTTGTGAAAGAGAAACAGACATACAGACAGTTCTTTTCGCATTGGCAATATTAGTATAGATAAATAATACTACTCTACGACACGTAGTGTCTAACACTTACCAAATTTCGTCAACTTTATAAGAAACAAGACCAATATTTGCATTTATAATTTGAATGTACCTCATTTTGAGATTATATTTCAAAGCAATTTTAAGCAATATGATCCTTGCTGAGCGCTTAAGTTAAACATTATCCGTATATAGCAGAGTTTTATGAATTTTGATAAATTAAATCAATGATTCAAATTCTCTCAGTTATTTTGTTAAAGAAAGGATTATACGATTAACTTTTATTTAATTAACGTGTTTATTTATTAATGAATTACCGACAAAAGTCGATCAAGATAGACTACGATTAGAGTAAAATAATTAATTTCACCTTTAATTATAGGTAATTCGAGCGTGTTTAATATTTCATTACACATAAAATGTAATTTCCTTTTCCCTGGGTTTCATAATTATTTAATTTTTTTATATTAAAAGTCAGATATAATTAAGCTTCAGAAACATTATCTGTAAGTGAACGATAAAAATAACAACTGTGGTGAGATTATATGTTATATTTTAATTGCACAATAACAATAGCAAAAGAAAATTAACTACAAATTAAAGTTCGAATTAAATTAAATTAAATGTCTGATTTTAAATTGATCTATAAAAAGATTAAGTTTTTGTTTTCGTGTATTGTAATCATTTAAATTTACTAATTGTTTATTTAGTTTGGTCAAATTACTTAAGACTACTACAAATACAATGTAATAATATATTATGGAAACAAAAATATAAGTGTGTACAAATCTCTTTTTTTTTAAATCGACTTCAAGTTATATTCTGAGAAAAAAATTGTTATTTATTTAATATAAAATGTTGTTATTTTTTTCGAGCCCGTATTGTATTTTTCATCTTCAGTTTTGGAATTTTTCTTAGTGGAATCAAAAATACTGATTTTCTATTCTATTCTAACTAATTTTCCAAATCGGTTCATAGACACATAATCGCAGAATTCTGAAGAGACAAAGCATATAAAATTACCCGAATCGAGAACCTTTTGAAGTCGGGTAAAAAGTTAGTCAATTGGTGTAGACAGGCTCAAATTTGTCCCACGCTTATTAAGAGATAAGGATAATGACAGGCTTGTAAAACTGGCCTATTAAAAGTCCTCAGCGTGCGCGCACCCTAACGGCTCCATTTTCCTCACGCTTGGCGCGGTAATCGCTGTCATCTCACACAAAGAATTATTTGCCTACAGTTCACTACATTAAGCGCAGAACTTATAATGCGTGAACATGCTTATACACGTATGTTTATAAAACATTTCTACGGCGATACCAAGTCTATAGTAGGCCTGATTGCTTGCAATACTTTTTTTAAACTTTTAAAACAACAAACGTTTTATTATTATTATAGCAGGAATTTCACTGCCGAAAAAGGTCAATTATCGTGTAACGTTAATTAAAACACTTATATAGTTGTTTTTGCGAAACGAAACTGTGATTATTCTCCTGGTTGATTTTAAATTTATTTTACTATATAATAAATATCACAATCTAAAAAATGTTATATTGACGTCAGTACGATTCACCAATCTATCGTGATCGTTTTTCCGCAGATGTTTTTTCTCGCAGTGGAAACATTTGTAATGGTACCTGGGTCCCTAGGGGGCAAACCGGGTTATGTGGGATTCCTACCCACTAAAACCATTGCAATGGTCTTCCTCGGAACGGATCGGAGAGCATTTGCAGATGCAGCGTTCCGCTCGTGGCTCGGCTTCGTCTTCTCAGTGTGTGAAGGTGATTTCACGATCACGGCAGCACGAGGCCATCCTAGCTACCGTCCTCCTCTGGGCCAACTAAAATAGAAAACGTGAGGTCCGGCTCGGATTCCTAAAGCAGAATAGCCGATTCTCAGTTATTAGAACGCACCAGAGTGTCCGCAAACACATACTGCTTATTCCCTCATACTCATAGTTTGATAGAACACCACCGAGTACATTTGAAGGACCAACTGTCTTACGTGCTTTCCAATGAGCGGCAGTCGAACACTGCTAACTTCATAATTTCAATCTGAAACTAATAAAATAATTAGAGAAAAACTCAATGTTTACGATATTTATAAGTCCGATCACGTCTTGAACACAGGTCTTCGGGATCTGTTATCGAATAGGCCATGCACTAAGCCGATTGTAAAATATACTTCAAACTAACACTGAGCTACTGCGTACATGTTTTATCAAAATAAAAAAATAAATTAACGTATGCTATTTTTTCTAATAATAGGATTATTATCAATAAATAAGTGTTACAAATAAATTTATGTACAATAAAATGAAATATATGTATCTATTATGTAAAATAAAACAACACATTCAAATATCTTTCTCAGTTTGTTATACTTTTTGGGGCGTATGACGTCTTTCGTATTTACGTCTATTGACCTCAACGATGCAAACAGACACTTTGCTACGCGGGCACTTGCACCATTTCATCTCATATGTAGTCAGCGGACTACTTGTCTATATGTTGGTCTTATAAGGCTATAGAAACTGAGGCCGAGATAATAAAACTGTGAATTTGGAAAGCCAGCTGTTAAGTCTGTTTGTCTTGTGCCTAGCCTTTCTCCGCGTCAGATTGTCGTAATACGGACTTTATGAGTGTACGCTTATTTACGACACATGTTGAGCAAATGGCTAGTCTATGAGCTTCGCCCTTGTGGCTAGAATTCTCTCAGGAGGCCGTTAAAATTTAATATCAAATATCTTAATGTTTATCTAAATTTAATAAAGTATTTATTGATTTCCCGACATAATAAATATAAATGTCCTTTATTAATATATAAAAATGTCAATTTACATGCGTAGATCGGCCAAACATGTAACTCGTACTAGCAAAAAACTTCTTACGTACGCACATAAGTACACGCATTATTTTTTTATATTACGACCTCCTTCTGTGTGCTATTTTATTTTTTTAATCTTTCTCTCACTTTACGGAATGATGGAATCTCATATGCATACTTAATGA
The DNA here is from genome assembly GCF_037043105.1 of Vanessa tameamea. Classification (NCBI taxonomy): domain Eukaryota; kingdom Metazoa; phylum Arthropoda; class Insecta; order Lepidoptera; family Nymphalidae; genus Vanessa; species Vanessa tameamea. The sequence continues at coordinate 13,675,915 of NC_087315.1, forward strand.
GATATCACGATCCACGTAATCCAATATTCTTAAGTAAAACAAAACGGCAAATATCAAGAATGAACTATCCTAATTAAAATGATAAATCACAATTAATTTAAATTGCCTTTTTTTGTATACCGTCATCGTATTATAGGTTCCGTAGTATAGGTGTGTACTAAATGTACTAATTAATGTACTGATGATGTCACTTTCTACTGATATGTATAAACTAAAGGATCTTTCCTAGAAAACAAAGTGAATGTACATTCAGCGATACGTGGTGTCTCTCTGGTCTAAGTGGATCACGTGTATATATCCAGTGGACATGAGAATGGCCATGTGTAGGTAAAGTTCTGCTAATCAACTAAGCTCCCGCTCCGTAATCTGATTAATAAATGGAATCTTTGTTTGATCCCGTGATAACACCGACCCACGGTCCCTTGAGGGCGTGTTTGCTAATAACTCAAAGAGCTTGCTTGGACAGTTTCTAACAAAGAAAAGATTAGATTCTGATCTGATAGTGCTACCTTTTTTTCTACGTCGAATATTCCTTACCATTTAAAATGATTAAGAATTAATTGATATTATATTATATGGCTGATATTCATTCTAAAACTACGACCTAAAACAAAATTAAAGTGCCATAGTAATTGGATTATCAGTTTTTGAGTGGAACCTTATTAAATTGTTTGAGTGGACCTTATTAGTGTTGAGTGAGCCAGAGTAACTACAGCCACAATAGAATTGACATCTTAGCTCCCAATGTAATGTAAAGAATGGTTAACATAATTTTCAGCACCGATGTTTCTGGGCGGTCTTGAGCACTTACCATCAGGTGGTCCATTTAGCCATCTGCCTACCATATCTATAAATATTATTTATAAAAGTAAAAATAAAACCAACCTCTTTTATAACTCATAAATAAGGGTGCAATTTCTCTCCTCATATACGCATATTATATACGACTACAATATTTTTTCCTTGTCTTCGGTAACACGGAAATACTTCCGAAAGTAATAAAAAAACATTGCTATTTGCTATTAAAGCTTGATATATATATAATTTTCTATTATAGAACGCATTCGCTAGGATGTTTTTGTTAATGTGTACCAAGGCTTAAAAACTCAGGTGTACAAAACATACTATAATGGATCTGACATAAAAAGAAATTCATATGTAGTACAACAAAACATTTTTTATTTTAAGTATGAGTGAGCGAGCCCATTGTTGGAACACGCTGTATTCACAACGGAACACAATGCTGCGAGCGCTATAATTGTTAAGTAACAAGTGATTCCGCGGCGCAGCAGGAGTCCGAGTAACTGAACGAAGAGCCAGTTTTGTAAAGTTTTTAAATATTACAGTACATGAGACTCACGGTGACGTATGATATGCAACGTTAGTTCATAAAATTACCCGGATATGCCCTCGGAACTCTTTAAAAAAACAGCTAACAAATTGAAAGTCTTCAAATACCGTTACATTTGTTAGCTGAATTTTTAGACTGAAACTCCATAATCATTATTGAAATTAGCTTGTTTCAACAGTGGTTGTCTTTATTCTAATGTCCAATTGTTTTGATCAACCTAATGTCGTCCGTCGTAACAGCTACACAAATTGTTTCACAAATAGAGCAGAAAAGGGTACTGAACTGTTTTGTCTTTGTCTATTTATAAATCAAAATTATACGGTTTTCTTTTATAAGAATATTAATAAGGAATCATTGAGTCGAAAACAGCTTCATTATTTTAACCCCTACATTATTAATGATATTTTCCTCACTGATTTTGGCAAAGTCGGTAGTCTAGTCAAATTCGTAGGATATTATATACACAAGGTTGTGTAAAAAAATCGACAAACGGAAATATCTGGACAGAGATCAGTACCAACGGCTTAACGTGCTTGCCTTGGCTCCGAGCTGCTAATAATTCCTAGGAAAAATCCAATACCTACATAATGGCTTGACCTTTTTTATTTGATCTGCAGCCTTATAAATTGAAGGTACTAGACCAAGGAGGGTGTATGCTATACATCGGAGTAGTGCTGAAATAGTAGCACATCTGGCATAAAAAGTTTACAAAACTTTCAGAACTCTGACCACAACGGACGCTCTGGTCAGCAGATTTATCTGTTAAATCGGAATAAATTTATCTTCGTGATACTGAGCACGGATCACGTCGACCAGGAAAGAGCATGTAAATGAGTGTATTTGTATTATACTAGTGATCCGACACGGCTTTACACGGGTGAAGTGTATTTATTACGAAAATGATATGACACAAATATAATGTATCTTATTTAGCACACATATTATTCATGTAGCATTTTACCAGTGATTTTATTTTTACCCGTGAGTACCCCTTACATAGAAACCTCTTACAAGAAAAAAAATTACCTCTTTATACTTCAGTAAGTACTTACTACAAACAATATTAAACTGAGAGAAACATTCACGGTCATTTTACATAAAACCACCTAACCTCCCTTCTTTTAATAACTTTGATCTACTTAGGAGGCTAACATATATATCGCAAATACAAAGGGATAAAAATGCTGCATACAGGTTGTACTTTAGAAGACATGCAGCAAACATTCGTCTTGCACGACTCGCTAAGTGGGTCACGGGCGGGATGCCAAATCACACACGTTCAGAATTGTATTAAGGTCTTTCTCATTCGGTTCAGCGCTATGCGAGTCATTTATCCTAGTTATATCAAATGCGTAAAGCGTCAGCAGACGTACCGCGACCTACTGTTGCAATCCTTGTATTTATTTCTTCATTGATAAGCATGTTGATAACGTGATGTTTTTTCCCATCATTTTTTGCTAAAATTGTAACATGTTCCATGGAATTACATGTAACGATGTGAAAAATGTAATAAATTCATATGCAGTATGTGTGTATATCTATTCACTCCACGTTAAACGAATTAATTTTTAGTGAAATAGTACAATCTAATTTGTGTTTTAGGATGTTTTTAGTCTTAGTCGCCTCACGCACACTAAGACATCTTGTGATAATGAGTGTCATTCATACTAATAGTAATCCAATGTGGAGGGCGCGCCTTTGTGAGTGAATAGAACTATAATTTAGCAAGCGAGCAAAGTTTTTACGAAATTGTCTAAAGTGCAATAGAAACATTACAGTCCGTCTGTCCGTTAGTACATTCACTTGAAAAGTTGGCCAATTTAGTAGATATGGTTTCATAATCGATTTTGACCTAGGCGGTTATCTGCGGAATAGCGAACTGCACAGGATTCAATCCGATATTTTACAATTGTATCCGTAAACGCAAGTACAGTCTCTATTCTATCACACGCGTGGTCCAATCAAATACAACTTTACTTTATACATATTAACTTTTACAAGAAACTTAGAGTGCAAAGATACTAGCGGGGTCAGGTGTTTATTTTATTTAGGCAAGCAATGAACGATAAACTCAGTAGTTTTTTTTCAACAAAGAATTATATGGATATGTTAATTAAATTCACATATATAACAATAATAATAATTTATTGGTGCAAAAGTAAATATTACAAAAGAAGCTTATATATATGTGTTTACAAAACATATAATACTAACTCTGAGCTGTTTACCTATTTAGTGATTTTTAAATCAAATATTTATAGGTATTGGCACTCTGAGATATATTAAGTAGCTCTTACATCGTCAATGAGCTCCCTAAATTGAGAGCTAAGAAGTTATGCAGACGTGACCCTGGCTCACTCACCGCTGGCTGGCGCACTGTTTGGGGGTATAATAATATGTAATATGCATCGACAATCCAGACGAACTTGTCCAAAAGATATCGCTACTCTCACCTTCTTCCCCCGCCGTAATAGACGGTACCATGAGTAAAGGGGGTTTTCTGTACCCCGGGGAACTCCCTTAGAGTTTGGGCGTCACGCTGCTTTCGCCGGTTCACCGGCGATACGCGTCTAATCTGACCAGAGAAAAAATATCGTGCGCTTTAGTTTTTCAATTGTAGAACAAATCGACGGTACATATTAAAATAAATAAAATAAACGATAAAGACAATTTTGTACTGCTACATATAAAAAAATAAACCACATTAAAAATATATTGTAACTTTAGAATATTGCAAAATCTCTCTACATATGTTGCAAAACGTGATAGCTTTCAATCAAGCCGCTTGGAAAAAGTGTACACAATACATCAGTATTGTGATGTAGAAGCTGATATAGTTACATCAGCTCCTATGATATCAGCTAATGGACGTTTTTTGTAAATGCTCGTCTGTCCCGAAATAGAATAAATATCGATAGATTTTTGACGCGAAATAAAATAAACGAACATAAGCTGTCACTTATTTTTTTAATTTATATTAAATGTATACATATTATTGTGAAGGAACAGTAATTATCAATGAAACGGCGATTTTTCTGTTGCGGAACCATTTCTTATAATTATAATAATGTTATGAAAACTCATTAACACAAAAACGATAGAAGGTCATGGATTTTATATAAAACAATTAAACTTACATGTTTACTTGCATTTCGTTGCTTGAATTGTTTCTGAAAACAATGATTTTTCTATTTTTAGTGTTATTACTTATTTTCGTATTACTATGTCTGGATCAATGGAAGCCGACAAAGTTTATACAGCTGCACAAAGAAACAGGTACAAGTTCGAAAGCGTTGCCTTTCATCGGTCACGGCTTAATGTTCGTAGGGAACGGCGAAGGTAAAAATATTTTCATATATAAGAAATACTTAATATATTAAATGATTATAAGTTTGAAACACTCATCAAACACACATACGAAGCAATTGTGTTGGGAGTACCAATGAGCGATCAGATTTAAGCCAAATCAGTTAATTTAACTCAATAAGACAAGATGGCTCAATTGTTAGAAAACGTGAAACCTAACCGATAACTGCGGCATCGAGCCCGGGCAGGGACCGCTGTATTTTCATGTCCTTAATTTGTGTTTATAACTCATCTCGTGCTCGGTGGCGAAGGAAAACTTTGGAAGGAAACCTGCATGTGTCTGATGCAAAACTGCCTCATATGTATTTCACCAAACTGCATTGGAGCAGCGTCGTGACTTAGCTCCAAAACCTTATCCTAAAGAGGGAGGGGAGGAGGGTGTGGTGGGTGACGTGCCTTCACTTCGACTAGTTTCTTTGTAACTGGTAGTCAGTCTCGTATTATGAGAGACCGAGAGTCTGTCTCGACTGTAAAAAAGAAAAAAAAATGTTATGCATGAATTGTTTCCTTACGATAGCCGCTTCGCGGGGTAAAGTCAATGATTAGTTTAAAATTAGAATTTAAATCATCTCGTAGTTACTGTCCGTAGATCCGCACATAACCGACGCTGCCAATAAATTGATAGTAATATTGTCCAAAACGTGTTTTTAATATTCTTAATAACTGGTACAATTATATATTAGATTTTTTTAGAAACATTTTTTTACCTTATGTTTACAGTACAAAGCTCTCAATATTTTTAAAGGCGTTATATTTCACTAATATGTTGCCCTTGAGTAGTGAATGTTAGAGGGTATTTAGTAACAATACAACAATTTTTACAGATCGTATTTCAGTGATACAAAATATGTCCGAGCAATCATACCGAAATAAATATGGAATGCTCAGTTTCTGGATCGCCAATTTCTGCTGTGTCGGTAAGTTTTTTTTAACATTATAAAGGGTGTGTAATCGTTTAATTTGTCTGGTGGATAGATTCCACTGCCCTGATCCCGGTACGATTTCCGAATCGGGTGAATGAGTAAGAATGAGTTGTAAGTACATCGTGGATAATGCATAGCCGTGTGGTGTGTGCTTCTAGCAGAAATCAAATCAGTTTTTTTGATACACATCCATCACTAACATGGAGGCACTTCCACCACCCGTAAAAGTGATATCAGTAAAAGCATTAGTTACATCAAGCAGGTGGCCCCGATCGTAAAAGTCAGCCAAGCTATACGTGCAGCTTAAATATACAATTTTGTATTGTGCACTGTAATACTTTACTGACCATTTGGCAATTATTATACACACTATTCACGAAAGAACCAAATAGTTTTATTTTTTTAAATAAAACTCCTTGGTTCGCTCCTGTATTGTAGTTACATGTACGAACCAAACATACGCAAATGACAATCAAACCGTAGACCATATCATTATTTCTCTCCCTTACAGAAAGGCAAATATTATACATTTTATTATTATGTTTTTTTATGTGTAACATCTTTCTTTTTACCAAGCAGAGTGCGCGTGCACAGAGTGCCGTAAGATGGCACCACTATCAACCAACGTCTCGAGCGAATATAATTACGAAGCTGAGATGTCGGATGTTACACGTCATATGCGACTGGTGTAAGACTCGCTATTTTTCATTTCAGCCATATGTGAACCCGAGTCTGCTCATTTTGTGCTACGATCATGCCTTGAGAAAGGTCAGATGACACTTGTTTTCCATCATATCATTGGAAGCTCTTTGACGGTACGGTAGTTCAGAAATTTTCCGGTATTAGAAATTGACCGACCCCGTGTCTCGGGTGGTACGTGAAGTCGTTGGTCATGCGCCTAAATTATTTTACAGACCTCACTAAGAGGCCTCTAATTATTATTCAAATAATATGAATAATTCTCTAACTCTCTCTTTTAATAACATATGGCAGAACAAATGAAGAATTTTATTCGTTCTGCTGTCTTTATTTTACCTTCAATAAATGTTTTGATTATTTGTAAAATAAAACTATTAACAGTAACACACTCCATGGCATGGCCCCCGATTCCCTCCCTAAATCCAGCCCTGCAAAGTGGTTCTATCGGATTGCCATCCCATCGGATTATGGGAGTGACGGAATAGCGAGTGCAGCTGTCTGGCATAAGGCAATTTATAATATTCGTGCTATATGGGGATATAATAAAATAACCGTACTATGGTGCCTCGATGCCAAGGATTATTGAAGGATATCGTTGAGTTATTTTATGACGTAAAATAATAAATATCGGACGCCACCTTCATTAATGTTAATTATTTAAATTTATTGCGCCTGTAAGAGAAAATATTTAAATAATTATAATATGATGTTTTTTGTTCTAATTTGTAGGCACGCCATTGTAATTGATCAAGGTCTTTAATAAATATATTCTTGTTGTTATTTTACGTCAAACATCATAATAATATTATTCATGTTATAAAACATAATTTGTTGTTGATTTTAAAGTGTGTTTTTAATGTACAAAGACGAGTTTCAAACGTGCAAAAGGTGTAAAAGTGTACATTCGCTTCAACAAATCCGGCAAACCATCACTAATCACGTGCTTAATTTATGATTATAATTAATCGCGTACTCGTTGTTGAAGGAAAACCTGAGAAAAAAATTATGTGACCGATTAAAGTCTACCACGAAGATATTTTCTTACCCGCACTAGCGCTGCTCGGTCGAGTGAGCTTCAATATTTTCTTATCCCTTCGAAGTCTGCTCGGAGGATTATTTACGGGCTATTTATTATCTTGAATTTCAAAAAACCAGTAAACCAGTGCCATTAGAAGCACAACAGATAAAACAACTTATATGTCGTGGCTAGCAGCGCTATAATATTTTTTTTTGTTTTCGGATGTTAATAACACTTATCAAATATTATTGTAAATGTTTTAAGAGGGGATATGGCGCGCTCGTCGTAAGATTAATGCGGTGGCACTTACTCCGAAGCACATCGACAAATTTGTCAGCGTATACGCGCGGAACAGCCAGGTGATGGCGGATAAACTAGCAGTATACGTGCGCCAGGGCGACGCCCCGCTCTGGGATCGTTACTGCCCTTACGTCTTACTGACTGCTTGTGGTAATTATTTGTATTATAATATAACTTCGCATGTTTATTAAATAAAAATATTAAATCATTTTAATGCGAAAATAACTAAAAAATATGTACTTATCGTTTATAGAAACAATACTCGGCAATAGTGTGAATCTTCGTCCACGGGAATTTCAACCGTTCTGTGAAGCATTCATATCTTACTTCGACAACGTGATAACTCGCCTATGTCGGCCTTGGCTATACAACATTACGGTGTACAAGCTGCTTCCCGAAGCCGCCAAGCAATCTTCAACATATTCTTTGTTTGAGTATACTAGTATACAACAAAAAAATAGGTTTCGTGAGACTGTAGTAGAGTATGTATATCGTAACTAGGATGATTTAAGTATGTACTCTAGCGCTACAAACGGGGATCCTTATTGCTTGAAAGAATAGTATCGAGCAAGCGTGCTGATGTCAGCAAAGGACTGGTGAATGGGTCCAATGGAAAAATAGAGAATATCCATGGGGACGTCGACAACAGCAATAGCGCACGTAAAATAACAATTCAATTTAAACATAATTTAATTTGTGAACTAGAATCAAAACCAAGTTTCAGATATTAAGTAATGAATATGTTCAAAGGAAAAAAATCTCTATTTGCTTAGCATATTCTATTACTATCCACAAATCACAAGGCCTTCGCCTTGACAGTGCTCTTCTCGACATAGGCTCCTCTATATTTAGTAAAGAGCAGGCTTACGTTGGCCTCTCCAGAGTTAAAACCTTACATTATGATGGAGTACATCTTATCAATATAGGTCCAAGTCAAATCAAGGCACAAGAGAGCTCTACCGTCTGCGCACGTTATACCGCTCCGAGTTGTCCAAATTAAGTACAAACAGAAAACGCGTAAAAAAAATTCGGACACTGAATGGGCAATTCACTCGATCATTTCAGAGGTACAAGAAAATATAGAAAGTATCAAAAAAGGACAATTATACCCCGTAAACGTAGGAAAATAGAATAGTTTAACAAAAACTATTTGGTATTAATAAGTACCTACTAATAATTTATATACAAAAAGTAGTGATATCCCATCAAAAACATAAATCTAAAAATGAGAGCCAAGTCCAATATTATGATATATAAGGTATATATCATATTATTGGACTTGGCTCTCATTTTTACGTTTATGTTTTGATGGGATTCTTTTAAATAAATGAACTCGACTCGACTGCGATTCAGCGTCCCTTGAACTCCGCTTGTTGAAATTCTAAATTTAAATTTAAAATAGACATAGTAAATTATTTTGTATACAGCTTATATTATTATAAGATATAATATATTATTTATTATTATTCTTGTTATTATTTAAAAGGCGCCGACTTCTCGATGAATGCTCATGACATGAGTGGGTAATGATTTATTAAATTTAGTTTATTTAAAGTGACATTCGCCCAATTTACATATACATAAATCGAAAGCATGTATTGATACCCGTTCGATATATATTCAGGTAAGACTTAAGTGTTCTACCTATATACTTTGCAGATGGCCATGGGCGGTGATAATCAATTTCCTCATCATCAGATGAGCCTCCTGCTCGTTTGACCCCTATAAAAAAAAAAGTACTAATCGTTCAAAATATTCAATGCTATTTGTATTTTTGATTTTTATTTGTTGTAAAACGTTTCTGCATAAAAAATATTTCTGTCTGTATGCATAGAATACACGGTATATAAAATACCTATCACGATCTGTATACATCTTATATACGGTTACGGCCCTTAAATACGGTTCAAATAAGGGTCGGGACAGTAAAACGTATTAAAGTTTTTTAATTAATAAATTATCAGAAGCAGCAGTTCATTCCAAACTTAGCCAAGTGTCTTATGAAATTATAAAAATTGAATACAGAAGAAATGACAACGAAATTAGACTTTGTGGAATATTTAATTGAAAAGTTTATTTTTGCTTTGTGATAGTTAAAAATAACTGATTTATCTACCAGATTTCTCTGGCATTTATCTCTTAAATTTAAATTTGTGCTTCTACGGCGGTGAATGGACCAAGCTAGCTACATCATGCTAGGGAGCTACGTTTATACGCGTCCTCGTCGTAAGGTTTAGTTGAACAATTTGATTTTGACAACTAAATTATAAGATTAACTCTATGTTAGATAGTAGGTACTTAACTAATCTAAACAACAGTTAGACAAGGCTTTGAGGGGTGTTGGCAAGTTCCAGCAAGATTAATGCAGCTCTTGAAGCGAGGCCGAGTCGGAGTGCGGCAATGGAATACAGATTACTGTTGTATATTATTACTATGGGAAATATAATTATATTATTTAAATCTTAATATCGTTAAATTTATTTTCCAAATTTAAAATACAAAAATTCGTTTCAAAAAGTATTAATTATTTTGTTCTGTTTGGATCTTAACCGGGATTTAAACTTTAATTATTTTCAAATCTTATCCATACATTTATATATTTGCTTAAGCTAAATAGTAAATGTACTTCAACACTTTTAACGTATCACTTGCCACGAAATTGTTTAAAAAAATAATTAATTAATCAACATTTAGTTACTTGTTGTAAAATATTAAAAGTTATCTATCTATAGTAAAGTTCCAAAAATGGAAACTCAAATTCGAAAGAGTAAAATCAAGACGAATCTACTTCCGCCTTTGAACGCTAGGATATGACAAAGTCGCCTAATGTGATATGTGTATAATATATATATTTATTTGAGTGACGATAGACGTATTATTTCTAAATGTTTTGATGATTATTTCAAGATAAAAGGCTGTCTCGTAAATCAGCTACATGTACATTTGTAATGGTGATATTTATTTAGCCACAAATAGTTTACGATTATTGCTTTTGCTCTCTGGCTGAAGTTTAGGGTCATTTCGTTTGGACATAACGTTCGCCGTCTGTCGTGGTTAATAAGAGAATAGTGTCAAAGGAAACCGTTTAATTGTTCACCATTAATGTTTAAAATAATTATCGATTATGATATATTCAAATTGGCACGACTTTTTATGGATAATGTGAGAGTCTTAATCCTGTGTGCATTAAAGGATAACGTCCGTAGCAATTTGTTGACTGACATATATTATAAAATTTTGACCTTTACCGCACTAGTAATAACTGCTTCTACGAAGGCCCGAAGTAGTTCATTAAAATCATTGCGACATGTGACACTCGGCTATTAAATAGTGTAATACTATATTATCATTAAACCGTAACGTACTAAAACAGTGTCTTTGATTGATAAAGAGACAGAGAGCGGCCTCACCCGACACTATTTTCATCAACTTATTGAGTCAATAATTCCATTTACATTTCAAATGAGTTCGAGACGATTCTACGTATAAATAGTTATTGCAAAGTGATCCATCGATTTATTCCACTTTACGCCAGCTGAAGGGCTTCGTAAAGACTCAATATACGAACGTATTGGCTTTTGAGACCTTAGAGAACACAATTCCCTCTAAGTGTTGCCTTTGTAAGACTCACAAAGCCGAGAGGAAGCGATATTAAAAGTTATTGCCCATTTAAGTAGAACAGATGTTATACCATTTAAAAGAAGAATTTATACAATGTTTAGTTTGAGAATACTAGCTAAGATATCTCTACAGAACTAAATTTACATAAAATTGAATTAAACTTCAGTAGCGGAATATTATTATTTTCTGGAATAGTTTTTGTTTAATGAATTTACGCCGTTAACTGAATGAATAAGATTTGAGATATGATTTCGTTCCTCGGGTATTTTTCATATTTATAATAACTACGTTGATGAGGTTCTTCATAAGCTTTCTAAAGGGCTTTATTTCTTCTAAACTAATTCTATATTTTCATTCGTTCTTTCAATTTGCATACTAAGAAAGACTATTTCTAGACTTTAACCAAGAATATATTATTTTAATTGCTGTACTTACTTTTCAAGAAAAATCTCGGTTCTTTGAGTTACGAACGTTTTACAAAACTAAAGAATAATAATTATTAAAACATAGTTTCGCACGATGCCCGACTCGATCATAACTTTTAGTTGGAGGACAGCGATACTTAAAATTATAGCATTGTTAAGCAATACTTTGAATAACTTTATTATTCGAAAACCTATTCTGGAATGATTTCATAAAAACTTCTTATACTCAAAGTCAAAGTCAAAAATCTTTATTCAATATAGAAGTGTTTACACTTGCTTATTGATAGTCAAAAATCTACAACCTGTTCGGAATTTAACACCTCGGATCTGTGAAGAACCGGGGAAAGAAACTCAGCGGGATTTTTTTTTTCTTTCCATTTTGCATGTATAATAATAATTATATTTTAGTTATTTGAAACAGCCTGGAGGCGATCATTTCATGTGCAGTCGTGTGCAGTCAACTAAAAAGTCATTAGTGTTGTAATATCCTTTAGCATACAAACACTCTTTAACGATTCTTTTGAATTTTATAATTGAATAATTTTGAACGTTTTCTGGTTTATAGTAACAGCAATCGAGCTCTTATGTAGGGATAGGTTCTAACAAATGATAATATTTGGCATTGGTACGTATGTTTTGTCACCTCCTCCGAAATAGCTGGAAAACTCTAGCTCAATTATTAAAAAATTCAGTATTCAAATTATTATAAAATTCAGATGCAAGATATGACTGACACATACTGACACGTGAAGGTAAATAAAAACTTGTAAAATCTCAAACGTGAATCGGAGTTCTCTCTATCTGATTTTTTGAAGTAAAAATTTTGTCAACTAGTCTTGATTATCGTGTGGGGCACGTCTATTTCGATTCTGTGATTTCGAAGGATGGTTATGTGTGAGTTTACGTATGAATGTAGTATGTACGAGATTGTATTTGCGCTTGTGTCAACTCACGTACTTTAGGATCAATGAAAAAAAGTAATATCAAAATCGAAATACATTTTTAAATAAACCCATTCAAGCACGGTTTTTACAAGATTCACTTTATCATATTTTGTGTAAGGTTTTTACTGATATAAACCAGAGAAACTAAGTTGTCACCGTTTACCGCGTGTCGGATTGAATACATTATAGTATAATAAGTATAAACAATTACACATTTCACTCACAGATATCAAAAATATGAACATTAATTTAATTCAAATTTTGTAAATTAATAAATCCATCTATCTATTAAAAAAATACCGCACCAAAATCCGTTGTGTAATTTTAAAGATCTAAGCATACACGGGGACAGACAGCGGTGAGCGAATTTGTTTTATACTAAGTAATGATTACGTAAATGATAAATAATAATGATTGTTATTTTTGTCTATTAATGACTTTAGTATTACTTGGCATATATACAACGCTCTTATCGTTCCATAAAAGCCTTTTCATTGAATTTATCGGAAAATAGGCTTTGATGCAAAACATAATACAGCGTATAGTCTGTTAACGAGCCGTAACCATGGCATAGCAATCGCGTAACAGTTAAACTTTAACGCTTTGCGATGCGATCGCTCCCGGCACGCGATATTTGTTATTTGTTAACTATGAAATATGCACATTGAAAACAATATACAATTAATTGTAGTATTTATATTAAGCCCAGACTCTTTGACTTTGATATATAATGCACAGTATGACGCATTTACATAAAATCTCTCATTTTCATCTTCTTCTAAGGAGATACATTTTCGTAAACATCTTTCTTAGTGCTCACCGAGAGTCTTGCGGAGTTCAATTACTCTTTAAAGTCGCAAGTTCTAATCTTTTTTGATAAACCTATAAACTTATACTATACTTAATAAAGTACCGTCATGGTTTCAATAAATATGATTTTAACAAAACATATTATTGTAAAATATTATAGCCGAAATTAATATATGTTATACAATTATATGTTAATTTATGGGATCTCCCATCGGACACAAAGCTAGAAAATTATAAAGATACTGCGTGAATTTATAGGCGAACACAGAAATAAATATGATCCGTATATTTTTATTTAAATATTTTTATATATGTTCGAAAGGGAGGCGAGACGAAACCACTCTTTACATTACTGGGATCCACATGGGCCGGCTACCTTATTTTTTCACGCAGTGGAAACCTTCAGAAAGGTAGCTGGGGCTCCTGGGGGGAATCTGGATACATTATACTAACCATATTTATAGTTACAATGAGCATTAATCTTAAATCATAATCTGCGTATTTAGCGTGAGGAATAAGGTCGGGAAGCTAGCAGTATCAGATCGCCGTCGCCGTGTCAGCTGCTCACTGATATAACAGTGATAGCGTGACTAATTTGCTTAATACAATTACTGGGCGGCGGATTACAATCGGAGCGGCTATTGTTATAGGCTCGTGTGAGATAAATTATTCAGCCGAGGCGTGTAACTGCCGAATTACTAGTGACTCCGTGTGTGATTATCTGTCCGTCTCTTAGTTAATTGGTTGTTTGTTGTACTCATAAAATATACATCACGTCGTTAAGAGGTACTTAGAGGATTTGATGAAAATCTATAAATTAATGTTTAATTGTTTGACCCTTATGCAGATCGTTCGATTAAAATGAAACTTATTACAGTAATTGTTAACACTTACGTTCGATTGGCACAGCACTGTCAAAGACTCCCACAGCCCCGACACACGTAGCTCAAAAGATTGGGCATAAATAACCCTATGAAACGAATAGTATTGAATAACTTTTACAAAAAGTAAAAAACAGTAACCTCCTACGCGTGTCGGGTATTGGCTAGTTTATAAGGTTGGTGTAACGCGCTAATCTGAAGCGCCATACATAAATCGCTTTAAATATTTATCGTGGTGTTAATCCGCTTATTCAAGAAGATGTAGGCATAATTAATATTGCGATCCAGACTATACACATATATACAGAACTATACACGCCCTCCAATATTGCAAATTAGTTAATTGACTATTGTCAGGCACATGTACACATCATTATGACATATATTATTATTATTATTATTTATAACAAATAAATGCACAAAAGATCAATAAAATAGTTAATTAACAAAAACTAAATTCGAGTTATATTAAGAAATATGAACGCAACAAAAAAGATTTGTACTTTTGTTGTGACGACTGAACCTTGTTTATCTATCTATAAACATGACTAATAGCAAATTGTTATTTCTCGAAAACACTTAATGAGTTAATGGTTTCGTAAATTGTGTTAAGTATAGATTGATTACACTCTATTCATTTATCGCCTTCAAGCAATCTTCGGAGCATCAAAACACAATTTTTCACGCTCAAATCGTTTCTTCAAATTTTTTTATTAAAAGTTTTTTCGCCTTTCAGCCGAAAATTGCTCTAAAATGAAATCAAGTTATGTTCCGGCCAGACGTAAATTGGCAGTGAAAAGAAAGTTAGGGGAACGTCTAAATAATTCAATTGTTTGAGCGACAGCTGATGGATCGGATAAAATAATTTCGAGCTCCAACGTACGTTCCAATATTATTTTTACCCATTTCGCTAATTCATTTCATGCGAGTTACTTACGCTACATTAAGCCGAGTGACTTTTTATGTGGCGACACACGTTTTTAAAACAAAATCCCTGAAGATGATTTGACATCTATTTCAATAGCAGAACGTTCAAATGAAAATATTGTATACAATAAATTTATTTTTAAATTAAATATATAATAGTTAATTAAACGAATATACAATTAAAGTTAAAAAAAAGAATCAAAGCTGTGAATAAAAATTAATCGTAAGAAATGAGTCAGATACAACTCTGCCACAAGTGCAAACACCAACCTAACCTAATTTAAAAAAAATGATATTATGTAAGACGATGAGCAAATGGGCCACGTGATGGTAAATATTTACCACTGTCCATAGAAAATATCGCTGTAAAAATATATATACCGTTTCTTACATCGCCACTGCATCACCAAAATAGGGAACTGAGATGTAAGGTGCCTGTAATTATACTGGCTCACTCACTCTTTAAACTGGAACACAATACTGAGTACTGTTATTTGATGGCGTAACGTTTACATGGAATGTGTAAACATGTGGACTTAAAAAACGAATGAGTATGTCGGAACGTTTCTGTTAGTTTATGATTCATAAATAGTTAATAAGCCACACGATGAAAACGGAGCCCAGCACGAAGAAGGAATAACACGTAATAATATAAATTTCGTATGCTTGGCAGAATATCCTTGTTTGCCGCAAGTCCCCAACACGTGTCGGTTGCCAGCGACAGATGTAATTATTTTACACGCGGCTCGGAATTGGACCGCCGCTGTTAGAAGATATATTTATAAGAATGCCATTTATATTTCAACTGATCACATTTTCTACCACCTTTAATATAAATTTTAAAAATGCTTTTATCGTTGTGAAAATATTGTATATTATATAGAGATTCTCTTATAGCCTCGCGTCGGCGTCACGTTTCATGAATCTGTTGTTTGTCAATTTGTCTTTTTTGATTTTGTTAAATTTAAGTCAAATTATTCGGCAAAGACATTGCAGTACTAGGTACTTTATAAGGACTAAATTGTGATTCGTTTAGTAAATAACCGAAGCATACACGCTGCACTATTGACATTCAACATCCTCCAAGAGTCTCACAAGCCGTTGTGACGGTATCACGGCTTAAAACGTACAAACAAATGGAAACATTTAAAAATGGACATTTAATTATTATAGCGATTCATTTCGCTCTTAGGGAATTTGCACTTACTCGTAGTACGATAGTTTTAGGTGAATTTATTTTATTTGCTTCTTAAGTATATATCACGTCGCTCGCTACTGGCACAAGCGCCATTTTATCCGAGTAAATGTGTACTTAAGTTTCAGTATAGTTTCTTTTGTAATGAATAGAATTACTCCGTCCTTATGTTGTTTCTTCGAGATAATGTCGGTTTAGTTCCTCGATGTGCATTGTTTTCTATTTAGATATTTGCTTCCTTACAAAAACAAAGGCTGTTCTTGAACTGAGGATGAAACACGACCTATTTGAAGGGTAGTGAGATATACGTATCATTTCGCTTCTGTTTAATCAATCCTAGTTCCAAACACAAAAAAGTGCCAAAATATACGTCTTATAGTATATAATAGCATCTATGATGTAGTTATTACTCTATCTGATGTAGCTATTATTTGTGGAAAACTAGGCAATTTCTCAATTGATTATTTAATACTGTTACTGTTCAGCGGTTTATAGATATATGCAAAACTCAATCATCAATAATATTATTAAAAAAAAAGTCCTTGAACGAAGCCTAAAGTGTATATTATATTTTAAATATTAGAAGTCCAATCATTTTATAAAATCAAATCAAATCAAATTTATTCTTCTAAAAATGTAAATGTTGTAATATTTTTATTTTAGATGTTCACTAGGCTTTGTTGACGTTCGAGTTGACTTTTATTAATAGAAGTTTGCTTTATATTAATTTTGTGTCTCGTTGTCGTACGAGAGCAGTAGTAAAATAGCTGAACAATGTATTCCTGTGCACACGGAACGTGCCGGCCGTGAGCACACGGGCGCGCGGTGTGTCGCCGCGATCGTGTTTGGTTAGAGACCCGTCTTATCGGCTGCAGTAAATGTGTAACGAGTAGCTTAGAGATTTAACTTAAAATAATCTAAAATCTTAACGTATTATATGTTTGAACAATATAAGTTTATATATTTTATTTATTGGACCCTATTAAAAAAATTAAGATTTTCCACAAGATTCGTAAAAAAATATTTCTTCTCGGCGTATGAATTAGCAAAGTAAAGTGTAAGGAATGTAACTGGTGAATGCATGCTACCTTCCAAGCGCAGCGGCTGATTGCGTCATATTTAAAGCCTGAAGTAAGCTTAGTTAATTAGTTTATACTTATTTCATAGACGCGGTTACCAGAGTCCACTAACAAGTATGAAAATTAATTGTAACTATATTCTATTCATTAAATGATTTTGTTTTTAAAATATATTCGCTTGGGACTCTGTAGCAGCACATAATGATAAAGTATCACCCATAATATTATTTTACATAATGATGTGCAAACAAATATTATAATACAATAATTATCGGAGCAAGCGATCTCCATCCGTAATATTCTTATAGGTTACCGCGCACGTTCAATTTCACCTCATGCTTGAATATATACTTTAAAATATCTGCTTACATCCAGCTACACCCTGTTTTTATGTATGTAAATATCTCACTGTTAGTCTAATGCCTCGTCTCCTTTTGAGAAGAAGGTTTTTGCGTGGTGGAATGCAAGTAAATGCAATAACCCGAAATGCTGCCAAATGTGTACATAACAGTATTTCTTTGAAGATATATGCAGGTTTCCTCACGATATACACGAGATGAATCCTAAACACAAATGAATGACATAGAAGTTCAGTGTTTTAAGCCTGGGTTTGAACTCGCAATCATCGTTTATGATACACACGTTGTAATCACTGGGATTCGATCTATGTTAATACTATTAGTGTGTTAAGGATAAACAATCAAATCTCCCTCTTTATAACAGCATGGTAATATTATATTTTCTTGTAATAATCTTCATCTACTATTGGCTTCTTTGACGTCAAGTAACGTTTGTGTGCTAAAGGATATTACAAACCTAATTAATTTTTAGAAGATTGCAGAGCTGGGGAAAGGTCGCCCCTGGGCCATTAGAATATATATTTGTTTATATTGTTCTAAAACCTATGATTAATATATTTGAGTTAAATAAAAATCCAGTGATAGTTTATTGTTTTAGGAGTCCAATCCAATCTTTGGGACAGTCAAAATGCGGGCTACGTATCATGTGCCTACTAATTGCGAAAATTATTTGAATTTAATTATTTAACAAAAACACAAACATAGACAAAGGCACGCGCGTGCGCACACACACACTAAAGAAAACGTCCACTTGCTAATTGAAAATCCATTTCGAGCAAGACCTTTTAGATGTTCCGCTGCTGGGCGAAGGCCTTCTCTTCTCGAGACTTGAAGCTTACTCTAACACGCGTTTCGAATGAGGTTTTTATGGATAAACATATAGCATATAATATATTCCATGTGACACATACAGGGTCCTTCACTTAGTTTACGTTTTGACATAAAATGTACCATTCGATAGATCGATGAGTTTATGTTTTGTGAATATATAAAAAAGAAAATTTCACGGGACACCGTTTTAAAAAGGATTAAACGTCTGAATGACATTAATAATATTTACCACAAGCTTAAGCGTGTTGAAGTTCCTCAGTTCACAGCTCATATTTGCGCGCCCAAGGTACTAAATGGGCGCGGTATTGTTCGCCCTCTATTGTGGCGCGATCCTTTATCCTTTTATGTTAGATCGGTCCCACTTTTGTTCAGTATCCGTTGTATCAAATCCCGCGCTAAATTTGCAAGGCTCCGTTGTATTGTTTCTACGAAATGTTTTATAAGTGTTTATGGTTTCTGAAAATTATAAAATTGTTGTTTAATACATATTTAATATTTGCTTTAATTAGCTATTTTAATAATGTATCCATTCATAATTATCACTTCATTTTGGATAATTTCCACTGAATATTTAGTATCAAGATTACTGTTATTGAATATTTTTAATACGAGTAATATGTGGATGAGTGAAATAAGAGTAACCTTTATATAATTTGATAACGACATCGTTAGTATCAAGATTGCGTTTAATTACACGCCAACACTGCACAGAGCTAAATAAACAGAAGCCATCAACAGAAACAGCACATAGAGATCCGTGATGCGGTTATCACTATTATGGCGTAACATAAACCAGAGGCTCAGTTACCGATACCGATAGTTCCCATAACATATATAACTAGTAAGCTAATGTTTTGCTTCCAACAAATTTAATTACATGACAACGTGGCTAAAAAAGTTCATTGGAGACCATAACAGTTATCCCAGGCGAGAAATATACCTATATACAGAAACTAAATAGCTCTATCAATAATAATATTTATTCTGAAACGAAAAAAGATATAAAAATGTTTGTGTCATTTATGTACAAAAATATTTTTTTGTAATAATCAGAGTACTTAACTCAACTGTATTCAATTTAATAATATGTATTTAATTTGTCAAATCAATGCTCGCCTACGTTTGTTTTTTGATAAACCTTAATTGTGTGTGATGGTTATTTCAATTTAAAACCTCTAGTAATTTTGACATAATTATATATGATATGTATGATATATATAGAAACAATTATTTTTTCGCCTTTTTGACTTTATCAATCGATTGCATTAATTAGTTAAAAATAAAAGATGATATTTATCATGTAAACGTAAAAACAGTTCGGTTTTTCTATCTTTAATATAAAGTATAATAAATAATAATATTTTTAACTTCGAGTAAGTCATAACATCTGTGTATAGTTCGTTTACATTGTATATGAAATGTAAGCCTGTTGGAGTTGTCACATTAATTAAGACTAATATACTTCGTTCGTTGTGTACAAACCATGTACTTCATTTTACATGAACCGTTCACATTCCATTTATTATGTATGTTTCAGGTTTAGAACTACTATAAATTTCTGTCAAACGATTCTACAAGCTGACGTAATATTTTTAATATTTACCAAAATATTAAAGTACTTAAAACTTTGAATTTTCATGGAAAATACTTATTAGAATATTTATGAACTACATGCCCGGAGTTGGCAGACACAATACCTCCGCATACATCAGTCAAAGAACCGCAAGTACTCTTTTTTATGATTGCTGGAAAAACGCATTTAAGCCGTTCCTGGGTTCCAAAGAAACGCTCTACTCCCAGAGAAGCTTACGGCTATGGGAAGAAGGTGTGCATAGCGCTGACGCCTACTGTTCGGTCTCATTCTCCTTTTGCTTCTACAGAAAGGTCAGAAACAGACCATCTCCATCCAACACTTCTCATAGGCGAGTATGGCGAGCAGCGGAGATCTGTGCTATCGCCACCTCCTATTATATTTTCATTTCTTCGGAACAACTGAGAAAAAATGTTCAATAATGATTCTGATATAAGTAGACGAAGAACTCGTTATTGGAAAGTAATAACCAAATGCCTTCACCGCCGGTTTTGGATTAGGTGACCCAATTATCCGTATTCCTTTCTACTCAATATAATTCAAACTAGTCGACGAGAAGGATTACTATATATTGAAATTAATTTTGTAAAAAATAATTTTCAAGCAATTTAATTTATCGGTAATACAGAATATATTAAACTTATCGCGGTATAATATTATTTGATTGGATTTCTAAAGCAATTTAATCTTCATCGCCAATTTATTTTCGAAATGAGATATACCAAAAATGAAAGCGGATTTTTGCACACAATGCTGTAATATATATCGCCTCGAAAGCAAAATATCTCGTCTATCACATCATTAGAAGAAATAAACCGTTGCTCATTTTTCGCGTTTTGTAGTTAAACCTTTCCTTTTGTCCACGTTGCGTGTTTCGTCTCACGTGATTCACACGCAACGATCACTTGTAATTGTTGGTGATATTGAAGAACATTTCTTCAGAAACATTTCTGTTTCATTGTGGATCAAATACAAGAGACGATGGAAAGTTTTTTAATCTCGAAGTTGGATGAGTTCAAATGAACTAACTTCTACCATATAGGGTATCCTCACCATATACTCGTACCATTACACTCATAATGTTATTTGAAGTGATTCACCGTAGAATTTAAATCTTTCTTTGCCCTAATGAAGCTCCGTGAACACACAAACACACACACACACATTTACAATCAAGAGGACGTCGTCACATACCCGGAATCAAGGAATATGTCAAAGAGATAATCTTCAGTCAGCATAGGAGAAATGTGAACAATTTCTTAGCTAGTTCTGCTTTTATGCTGAACACAGAATGTGAACTTGACGACCAACTTCAAGCGTTTTTAGATATTGTATTGTTAGTAGACCTTGGCAAAACAATACCTGGGGAGCAGCCGTAAACATCATTTCCTCGAAGCTATTCAAGGCCATTTCGATCATCATTCGAATTGTTTTTTTTTATGACTAAAATAACTTCTATGGCAAGCTGTGATTACAAATTACATAATATTTAAAAAATATATGAACAATCGTCGATTGACTAATTTTGTCCTCAATGACAGACACACAAACTTTAAATTACTTACCATAATAAAATATTGCAAATCACGACATGAAACAAAAAAAAACAATAAAAAGGGTATGAAATATGTAGTGAATTATTAACAGATTCAGAAAAAATCCCATTGTTTTTAAGATTTTAATTTAATTGTAGCTAAGTACAAAAAAAATATAACTGAACTGTATGAAACTTTATGATGAACCAACACGAAAAGAACTACGAAACACTCAAAAAATAATAATAAAAAATAAATAAATTTGTTGCATATTACGGCATCAACATTATATGTTTGAGGCCCGATTTTTCAATCCTCAGATAAACATTAAAATAGTACTTGTTTGACAAACTAAAAAACTTTGCATTTTTTAGTCTAACTGAATTTAAACTAAATTCTAATCTATGTGCCTCTTTGACGGCTAGATAAACCTCTATTGATGTTTAGGATGATGGTATTTTTTCTTTTTTTATATAATCTTAGAAATTATGGACTACTATTGACAACCAGCAATCTTCTGCCGTTGCACAAAAGACTTCTTTTTGGTACGTTTTCTGGCATCATACTTTAAGTTTATGGCTTACTTGTATGCATAGTATTCCAGTTCCAAGCCGTATCTTTTTTAGTGACCACATCACTCTAGACTAGAACGCTCATTTCTTTGACTCTATCATAATTGAAATAACACCGAATTACTGACACAAGACCAAAACCAAAAAATAAAATCAACACACACAAGAATTGACAAGAAAAGAAAATGTGCACAACAAAAAATACAACATAGGTCTTTTAAACGTCAAATAAATGAAAGTCAAAACATTTGCTGTCCTTTTTTAACACACATCACACCATCATAAGCGAGTTCCAGCTCATACAAGATTACAGTGAAGTTAGTACTACTGACTACTAAAATCTACGGATGGCTAATAGCTAGTTCCCATGGATTTTAGTATTTCAGTCAATTTTATTTGTCCTTTTAACAGTCACAGTCATGAGTTAATTCGCTACTTAGCTATGCGCTCGGTTATTCGATGATTGAACAGTCAGCCCTGAGTATATTAATTACTCTTGCACTATGCACTGATGTAGACTAATAGCAATTTAATTAGATTAACATTTAGTAACTACGAACAACAAGCTACATATTTAATTTTGTGATTATTCTACTCATGTCTGCCACCGAGCGTCCGGGGTCTGAGCGGATTGCATTTAATTGTCAACTGTCAACTTCACCTTCAACAATTAATGGGAATATCAAAGCTCAGGTGTCGACAATCGCCGAGTAAAATCTCTGTAAAATTTAAAAGCACATGCCGGCTGAACTTATCAATATCTCATCAAAGAACGAATAAAGACTACTATAGTTATAGACAACAATTTAGCTTTAAGATAATCTATCTCCAACGTACAAGTGCTTCTAGAAAAGAAAATAAAAAAGCGGTCAAGTGCGAGTCGGACTCGCCCATTAAATTCAATTTTATATTTTTATATTTGAGTTGATGGAATGAAAGGTGAATTACGGTTAACGATTTATGACGAATTAAAAAAAAAATACTTACTAGATTTCGTTCAAACCAATTTTCGGTGGAAGTTTGCATGGTTATATATATCATATATTATTTTTAGTTTTATCCTTCTCTTATTTTAGAAGTTACAAGGGGGGGGGGGGACACATTTTACCACTTTGGAAGTGTCATTTATAGTGACCGTAACACTGTTAGATATATTTATTTTTTATACGCCCCGGCTCTACACGGGTGCAATACTGATACTAAATTATATACAAAGTTCATAATGTTTTGTTTTTAGAATACACTAACCGCTATGTCCCTGCATTTTAAATCTGTAATATCATTTAAATTACATGCTGTAAAGAGGCATTTTGATTTATATAAAATGCAAATTGTATTTAAAGTACTTTATTGGATAAGGATTAATGCTGTATTGCCTCAAATCGCTTCGAAAATAAGCCATTATTTCTCGTAAAAAGTAAATGATAATGATAATAGACAGCGGTAAGCGACTTTGTTTTATGTATAAATGTATATGTGAATGTAATGATAAAATGACTTGGCAATAGCACATGGCTCCTTCTGTATACTACGTATCTTTGAATACCATAACATTATTTAACGAATTTAAAATTCGAATGAAATAATTAAAAAGTTATCTTAAGTTCATCGTCAACGTAAACTAAGCATTTTCGCAAAAGTTTTAAATATGAGTTAAAATGTTCTTGTGCATGTTGTGCTGAATGCAGTCGCTTTTATCTCGTTGTAGTTTGAAGAGGTGTTTGTTCGTTGTAGAAGAAACAGGGTTTTTATTATGTCTAGACTCAGCCATTGTCAGACTCTGGTTTTAACAGAAAACAGAATATTAGAAGCAATTTCATTTTCATACATTACGAATATGTTCATGCATTTAGCAAAGAGCAAATATTAACGACACTACAATGTTTTTTAAATTAAAAACACGCTTCGTAGTTTTACACTAACAATAGATTAATTAAAATATATTACATTTTCACATCGTCTAGTGATGAATTTAAGTAACATTCATCAGCCAAAATTATTCGCCCAAAGAAACTGGGCGGATTTCTCTTCTCTTGAGAAAACTGGTTCGAACTTATTCCACCAAGCTACTCTAATGCAGAGGAAATAACAAGCTAAAGGGAAACTTCACGGTTGAAGGTTAGCTTCACGGTTGATAGCACATTGAATATCAAAAATTGTATAGATTGACGCCGCTCCCGAGAGCCGAATTCATGAACACATTTGAAGACATTCATGGAATGCTACGCTTAAGATTCCATAGTGGTCAGTACATTGGCGTTATAAGGAATAGAGAATATTTCCCTCGGCGCGAATGTCTATAAGCAATAATAACACGTTTACTATAAAGTAGTTTATGTGCCCTTCACTTATTAAGAAAATGGCCACCGCGTTATGCCATGCGCAAGTGGCGTGCCGTCTGTCGTCACGGCATACGGGTCTTCCTTACCTCGAGGGCCGACTATTAGCCGTTTCACATCAATAAAATAATTAGTAACAGTAGGAGAGCTATCTTTTAAGCGTTAAACATTATTTTATGAAGTATTTTTTAGGACAAAGACATTTTCATCGTAGTTATTACATTTCCAATCGCCTGTCTGTTACGTCGCACCGCAGAGGCGATGTCCATCACAAAGCTATTAGCCGACTTATCGTTTTTCGTGTCACTATCAGACGGGCGAGATGAAGCTATTAAAAACTAATCAATGCTCCGCAAAATTTCGAGAACATTCCCATTTTCTGTCATTTCAGTTATGCTCCCTCGTGTTAGTCATTTGGTCAGTTTCGTTTATTCTTCCTTGTTTAAGCAATGGTACTATTCTAAAAGTAATTATTACAATTAAAAGGTATATACGCAAATATGTTGGCATGATGGTTTCGGTGATTTTCATGCAAGATACTCGTAATAGCAGGATTGTTCCTGTAAAATGATGCCTCGAAAGAACCTTTATGAATAACAAAATAGAAAAAAATATAATAATGCCTCAGCCCGTTGAGGAAAAGCATTTGTGACTTAATCCGCGTTTATCGCAATATAAGATTATAATATATTATCTACGCTCCTCAATAAATGATATTATGTTATATGTAAAGTTAGGTTGAATATAATTTCCAATATGCAACCATATAAAATCATAATAAAAAAATAAATACTTATATCATGAAATTAGTGCTGACTCCGAACCCTGGTTTTAGTGGGCCATCATAATGGATATCAGCTGAATCAATTAAATTAAATTAAATTGATAATTTTCGGAAAAGAGCGGTCTGTCATTTATAAAATAAATGGACCCAAACTCGATAGAATAGTCAATGAATATACATAAAAAAATATACGCATCGAATTTGAATAATTTATTTTTGTAGTCTCTTGCACAAGCGTGCTGACGAACTGATATTTATGTTTATATAATTGTATATTAAAAATTCTAATTATAATAAGTAATTGGTCTTTATAGAGGCCGCGTCTCGACAATCGTTACTTGACAGAAGGCTAGTTGACATGGGGAAATAACAACCAAGAATTAGGCTCAGTGCAAATTTTGCATGAAGCCTGTATTCAGCTGTGGTCTGACAGGCGCTCGTGGTGAATTTTAACTGTCATAATATCCAACGAGTGGTTGGCACCAATCCAAACAGGCCTATTTATATATTACATTTTGTTACTTTCAAAACATTCTTAAAAGTACCATAACATTGTGATTATTGGATGCCACCTGTTATAGAAGGAGAAATGTCGAAGTTTAAATAACAGAGTCTGGAATTTTCACAAATACATATTGTTTTCCGAGATAAGAAATTCTTCGAAGTTTGCGTGAAATGAGATGTAAATTCACAAAGAGCCTGATCATTGAGATATCGAGATGAAGATTTAAGAAGTTGTGTTTGAACATTCACATTTTATTAGGAAACGATAGCATTGTATTTACTATGATTTATAAAACACAATATGTGTATGAATTATAGTCTATAGTATATCCGAACAAATTTACGTGGAAATGCCAGGCCAAAGCAAAATCTCACCAAGACACAGTTAATTTAGCACTACGATACTATATTTCTGTATAAATGGCAGATTTTTCTTGTGATACAAAGGAACAAATAGAAATCTGTATAATATCACTTACAGCAATATTTACCAATAATAGAATCCGGGACAAGCCTATCTTGTTACCAATTGAAGTAGACAGTTTGATGAATCTCAAGGAACGTACTTCTACATATCACAATGCTATAAATTTGTACTTCATGTCCTCGGTGGTAAGGGAACTTGCATGGGTCTGAAATAATTTCACCACATGCACATCCCCCAACGAGTTTTGGTGTAGTTCAGTGGAATAAGCTGCCTTCAGGAAAATAGTGCTTGGCCTAGAACATGTTTGTGTTATTTTTATCGGTAATAATTAATCAAATAATGTTAATCCTTATTCATGCAGAAACATTTGTAATAAGGTATACGTACAAACAGCTGAACAACTTCGTCTCGTATCTTGGGAACTCCTATTTGCGCGATATTACGCTCAAACATGGCGGCTACGATTTGTTTGTCTTCTATCCGTGTTCTGTCTAACCTCTGCTTCTAATTAACTAACTTCTACACACACCGACACGCGACGGTGTCGAAGTGTGTTTATTTTTCATTTTGCAAAAGTTACGTTGCGTTATTTGCTGCTTAATTATATTTCGAGTGAGTTGACGTAGCTTCATAATAATCGATGATTCGTGTGTCGATTCTTTAACAGGTTTACATTTTTTACATTAGCAGCCTGTAAATTTCCCACTGTTTGGCTGAGGCCTTCTCTCCCTTTGAGGAGATAGCTTTGAGCATATTCCACCACACTGCTCCAATGCGGGTAGGTGGAATACACATGTGACAGAATTTCGTTGAAATTAGACACATGCAGGTTTCCTCACGATGTTTTTCTTCACCGCCGAGCATGAGATGAATTATAAACACATGAAAATTCAGTGGTGCCTGCCTGAGTTTGAACCCGAAATCATAGGTTAATATGCACGCGTTCTAACCACTGGTTCATCTCGGCTCTTTTACAGGTAAACATTAAATTTTATTTGAAAGTTAGTATTTGAAATAGTGAATATATAAAAATATCTTTGGTACGGTAGAGTAGATAATTAGGTGATCATAGTGTTCTACACATTATCCGGATTTATTCAAACACTTCAAATCTGACATATAATACATGGAAACGATGCAGACCAAACGTTTATTTATATTCTTCATTTATTGCATGCTATGTTTATGAAGTTTAAAATAATTGTAATCGATCCAGTCGTACGCCTGAAGAATGCTGACCAAAACTATAACAGATTCATGATAACTTTATTTAAGAAATAATAAATTTCAAAATATTCTAAACACAAGTCCATTAATAATCCTTTTGATGAATACATTTTCAAATGTCAAAAATAATTCATTTTGACTGACTGACTGTTGAAATCAAAAGAATAAAAAATGAATAAAATTAATGATGAACGTGTGTCATGCCAGAAGTTCAATTTATCTATTTAAAGCATAAGGACATTAAGTATAATTAAAGCTCATATTTTCCTTAAATTGCTTTACTCGTTTATTACGCAGGGAATATTTAGTAAAGCAAATTTTATACAAAGCTGGTTTCCATGATGGTGTCCAAAAAGACGGAAGACTACATTACCGGAACGAGAATTTCACATAAGATAAAATGTGTAAGATAGAATATCGCTAAGGAATACGAAAGACGTGCCTGGCCGAAGGCGGGGCGACACGGGAATGGTTTTAGAGAAACATGTTCTAGGGCGGTCGTCCAGTGCGTGCTAGCACGGAACATAACACGCATTTATTATAGCCTCACACATAAAAAACACGCTCTGAATTAAATAGTTTATTGAAAAAAAATGTGATCGTAATTCGTAAAGTGAGTCCATCATTGGTTGTTCCGTTCGCCCTTCTCACCGTTCCTTCCGCTCATTTTTGTTCTTTTCTATTCTTTTATTCATATTCCTTCTATACATATAATAAAATTGTTGTGTCTCTTTCTAATATTAAAATAACCGCTTTTTACTAAATGCATATTATGTAGGTATACATATCTTTATCTGTGTATCTGTCTATCTGTTTGTTCCGGCTAATCTCTGGAAAGGCTGGACCGATTTTGACGGGACTTTCAATGGCAGATAGCTGATGTAATAAGGAGTAACTTAGCCTACAACAATAGCTTTTTTGTAAAAGTCAAACACGCACGAAATCGCGGGTACAACTAGTTCTTATATAAATTCAGTTATTCTTTCTAGTCACCGAGTTGGAATAGACTCGTTATTTGTAGATTAAAAAGACATTCTGCTTTCAGTTAATTGATTTTGTATTTTATAAAATGGCCAAAAAAGAAACCAAAAAACAAAAGAAAAAGGGATTAAAATCGTACTTGGTGGCGACCACATGAATTCCGAGAAGTTCTCTTATTTATTAAGTCAACATCTAGTTCTAATAAATGCATAATATAATTTCTTAGCTTTAATTTTGTAACAAAAATATTTTGAATATTTTCTGGTTTTCCTTTGCAAATATAATTATATTCTTACAAGTAGACATTGTCTTAAGTTAAAGGTTATTGTCGTTGGATATTAGGTTACATATGATTCCAGTCAGATAATACAAATCTCTCCAGAAGCACATAAAACCAAAAGTCATGATACTAACACGTTCGTGTTAGTGCGCTATTTAGCGCTACGTAACGCGTGGACGATAAGGTTATTACTGTCTTTTGCACTCGTGTGTAAACGGGTCAGGGCCGAGAAAAAACCTTCTTATCACGATTCACAATGCGTTCCTCGTTCTGTGAGTAAAGATCCAATAGCTATATATTTTACCTATAAATATTTATCGATGAACATCTGTGTCCACGACTTCATTCGCGTGACCTTTAGATAATATGAAGACTCCGCCGGCGTACAGAATATCTTCTCGAGACTCATTTCCTTTTTTTTTGTTTGACTACAAGGATGTTCACGAAATGTAACTTTTATAACAAATGGGAAGAAGCGGACTCAACGGATAGGTAAACTAAAATAAAATGTATTTTGCAAGTCTGTTATTAATTAATATTGATGTGTCCAACGATTGCAATCACCAATTGCCGAAAGTGGGCGATCACTAATGTTTCTAATTTGAAACGTGTCGATTAAGTGCCAATCTTCATAGTAGTAAAGCCTCGAGAAGCCAACCAATTTGAGGGAAATACCATGCCGAAGTAATTACGATCGCCCTAGCACGAGGGAAAGATCCCTACACGTTACCTAAAATTCCATAATATAATATATCATTCTATTTATAAGGAAAGTTGTACTTACAGCAAATACGTAAATTTTGACTGAAAATTTAGGGGGCAATCCCAGAAACATAAATTAGTAAAAACATTGTGAAGAAATCTCACGTGCGTCCACCAACTTCGCGTTGAAATGGAGGCCCAGCTTTACCAACAAATAGGCTTTACCTACTTTTCTTGACAATACGTGGGCTGGCTTTTAAGTGGTGTGGTTTACTAACCTCCCACGGTTGTTACATATGGCATTTTCATCTTTTTGAATTTAGAATTCAGAAAAAAAAAAAATTTTTTCACATTGGTCGAATAATTTTATTGTATCGTTTAACCTAAGGTAACAAGTCGGTTGTAAAAATGGAAATATCTAAGGAAAATTAGCTTGATATAATTTTCTACAACTTTCAAAGGTGATTATCACGACTTCAGTGCTTTGAGGAGATCACTTCTGTGCTTAGTGATGCAGCACCATTTCTTAGGACAGTAGAACGCTGGTATATGGAATTTCAACGTGGGCACTCTAGCCTCAGTGACAAGCCACGTGAAGGTCGTCCAAATACCGCCATGACGCAAGAAAATATTGAACCAACTAATCCTCGAAAATTGTCATGTGACATACTGAAAAATAGAAACATCCGTGGGCATTTCAGAGACCACTGTCCAAAAAATCCTGCACGGAAAACTTGGCGTAAAAAAGTTGATCTCTCGTTGGATATCACATTTGCTTAGCGACGACCAAAAACAGTCCGTATTAGTTGGTGTCGGAAAACTCAGCAGCTATTCGAACAGGAAGAGTTAAAGCACATTTATGATATGATTAGTAGTGACGAGTTTCGGATATATGCTTACGATCTAGATTCTAAGCAGTAGTCAACTGTCTGGGTCTTTCAGGATGAGCCAAAACCAACCAAAGTTATTTGCTCACGGAGCACTTAAAAATAATGTAGCCTCGTTTGTAGTAAAGGATGGTCACGTCGCCACTATTGTACTAGAAGATCGTAAGACGGTTACCGCTGACTGGTACACCACACTGTTTGGAGGCCTCAAATCATCATCGAAATTCGAAAAAACAATTCAAGACTTCGTATGATACTGCACCATGACAATGTAAGTTCGCACACCACCCGCCAAACAAAAATGTTTTTGAGCACCCAAAATGTCGAAATTTTAAGATCATCCGCCTTACAGCCCTGACTTAAGCCCTAAAGATTTTTTTACGTTCCCCAAAATTAAGCAGTCTTCGTGGTCAACGTTTCAGCTCACCCGAAGAAGCTGTTGACGCATACAAATCGGCCACTTTGACTACCGTGGAGGTAGTATTCGGAGTGGAATAAATGTTTTAAAAACTGGTTTGAGAATTCTTTGAAAAACAATCTATTAGATTGTCTATACTTATTTCGAATGACTCAACTTAAAAGGCAGCCTCGTATTGTACTTATTATTCTAAAACATTTATTTAAGGTAAGATTAATTTAAAACACATAATATCAACTCAGTAGTATCCGTTGCCGGTTTTAGAGAGGTAGTTTTCTTTGAGATAGCTAAAAGTAGAATCGGGTTTAAGTGGTCAATCCCTTGCTTATTGCACTTATATAACACGTATTCTCGTCGCCTGTAAAATCTTGTAATATCTGGAAGGTAAAGTAATGTAAGGATTTTAATTGCAACAAAATATTTGCAAAATTTTATGATTTTTTGTATTTATACACATAGTTTTTTTATTAAATTCTTTAATAATTTTATTTTATTTACTTATCTGAGATGTAAAATTTGAAAATCTTAAGCTTCTTTCTTAATACCTCGCGCGATATGAGGGCACGTCATTGTCAAGTAAGTTAAGTCTGATATAAATGATGTTAAAAGCAGTTACGTCAAATCTTCGCGGCTGAGAGTGACGGAGGAATTAACTTAGAAGTACTTCGCTCGTTCCGACCAAGATGTTATTAATACGAAAGTAGCCTTGCACCATGATTTCAATATATTATGTTCAGGACTTAGGGACTTCTGTTTATTTATTTTTTGAAATATGATTATAATGTTGTTGATCTGATGTTGTTATTTTCTTGGGGCACCTGATATTAATTGGTCACCACCTCCCATAGAAATTGGCGCTGTGAGAAAAATTAACCATTCCTTTCATTGCCAATGCACCGCCAGCCTCGATAATTAAGATTTTACGTCTGTCTGTAGTTACTGTTGCAGACTCACCCTTCTAATTGTAAGACAGCAATACTAAGTATTGCTGTTTGGCTGCAGAATATGTGTTCAGTGGTACCAAACTAGACGGGTTTGCACGAAGACTTACCACCAAGTGAATAGATTGCGATTGCGAAATGTATTCCCTTCAAATTTACCAATAACGACTTATTAAAATATTAAGAGATACCATCACATTCTAAATAATATTTTAATTATCCATTTAGGTCAGAGTCGGGCAACGGGGCAGTGGGTAAGGGCCGTGACACACGGAGCTGTCTCGAGTGGACATTGAACTGAGATCACTCGACCCATATCTCAAATGAAAGACTCTACGTACTTCCGTTTAAGCAATACTTCGAAAATTTCACTGCCGAATAAACATTTTTCTAAAATATTTTAGGCACGAATATACTGGTCATGTTGTATAATGTTCTTGGATAATTTTATACGTAGCGAATAATTTTTAGTAGAAATATAGATAGAATTTCATAAGATTTCATTACATACAATAATATATATATATTTTAATACATAGGCTAATGGGCGTATAGGCCACCTGATGAGGAGTTGAGAAAATGAGAAGTTGTCACTGCCACCCATTGACACCTATCCCACCTGACGTCGGTGCTGTAAGAAATATTAATCATCCCTTACATCGCCAATGCGCAGCCAACCTAGGAAATTAAGATGACATGTTCCTTGTGCTTGTATTTACACTGGCTCATTCATCCGTCAAACTGTTTGGCGGTAGAATATATAATAGTGGGTGATACCTACCCAGACGGACCTAGACAAAGACCTTCCACCAAATAAAATAACTTCCTGTTCGTCCTACCTACCTATTTGTGTAAGCTACTAGCACCAGCATTCCTGGAAATATTTACGTTAGAAGATATTTAGAGAGATATATTAAGCTAAATAATCAAAGAATTCTCTAAACGTGTGGATAAGACAAGACATTCGAATCTAAAGTGATATATAACTGAATACATTTGGTACTGGTGCCGACAAGGTCTATCCCACAATCACGATCAATAAACGCCTCTAGAATTCACACTAACCATTTTATCTTAATTTGTCATAGGATATTAATACATACTTATAGTTTTACTGAATGAACGCAAGACCCAATGCTCTAGGTGACTGGACAATCCTTCCCTATCTGCATTAAAAAAGTAAAAAGGAAATCAACAAGAAATTGTTAAGCCGTAGCCTTATTATAGTTGTAACTTTTTATATTTTATTATATATATAAGCAGATGAGCAAATGGGTCACCTGATGTTCAGTGACCTTCTTCGCCCACAGACCTTGAAACTGTATCAAGTATAAACCCCTTCTTATACAGTCAATACGCCGCTCACCACGGGCTCACGGGAAGATGTTATTTTATTTTTTAATAGTATTCAATTCGTGACGAAAATCCTTCATAATGCCTTTTTGAATTATTATTATGTGTATAGTAAAAATGCTTATTTTGGTTTGGGTGATTCGCGACATTAATTTCGAAAAGGTAATTGTATAATTAATTATTTATTACAATTAAAATTGAAAAAAACACATTAATTATATTTATCTGTATTTATAGATTACACCGCCATCGCCAGTGAGTACTGATCACCCGGATGGACTTTCATCCAAAGCCGGCAACTTATTAATCCGTTGTAATACGACGCCAGGTTTAACGAACTAACATAATTTTCCCCGGAAACACGTGTCGTGACATTTTATAGCTCGTCGTCTTTATTGCTAATCCGCCTGAGAACAGCAGCTGTCGTGATAGCGTCTGGTTCGGGGGCGAGAACTTTTATTTGTATGAGAGCAAAGACATAATACTGAATTATCTCTTTGTTGCTCGTATACTGTTTTCGAGTTAATTTTTCTTACTATTTGTAACGCGTGTTTGTATCCATGCGCTTTTTTATATGTATATTTATTATGTACTAGCAGTCGTTTCTAGAAATTACCAGAGTCTGTTATCAGTAGATGATGGTTTTACTTTGCAACAGTGGAAAAATATACTAATTATTAATATAAAAATGTGGGGAATAAAATATGCAGTGTGAATGAGTTCGGTAAAAATAAGATTTAATTTTTTTTACAAGATTTAGATTCATCATTATTTACACCAGCAAGTAAGTATTTAACAAGTATTGCAAAAAATATGTTAAGAATTTAATATTAAGGCTATATTAATATTAATATATTTCGCAAGATAAAGATCGTATTAATATCGGGTTGCATTATCCCTGAGTAGAATGCCAACCACATAATGTCCTATTACGTCGTGGAAGTATGTAGGGAACGGGCAACCCGTATCAATATCAACAATCTAATTTTCTAGCCGCGAATGCTGCTGAGCTGAGTCTACTGGCCAACTTATTACCATGAGGGATCCATTTAGGCTTAGCTTTTATAGTGATATCGAAAATTCTGTAGTGATTATATGCTCTCATGCTCTCCCGTTTAAGAGAATATTATTTTTTACACATTTGACGAACGAACTAATACATTTTATTTTTTATTATTAAACAGGAAGCTATCCACAGCTGAGCCGACATAGCCGAGTGGCTAGAATTAGTGTATATTAAATGAAATTGCGGTTTCAGCCATTTCAAGCATTCGGGTTCATAATATCCCATCCGATACGATCCGATCCCAAGATGCGCGTGGTAGAGTTAACTCCAGCAGCTTTAACATACGTACATACACACGCGAGCTCGCACATATTGTTGCTTCTCTATTGTTCTTGTAAACACTATTTCATTAATATATATATTGTGTTAAATATGAAGGTTGTTATTACTTCCGACCAAAACGAACCACGAACCTATGTACTGTTCATTGTTATATAAATTGAAGTGTCTGTGTAATTTTTATTTAAGTATTAACGAAGTGTAATCTGGTAAATTTGTATTTAACTAAATTTAAAATGTACAAAAGCAAAATAAAATTTTAGGTGCCCGCATATATTAAACAAAATTTATTATGTCTAGAAATAAAACACGAGTTTTCGTACAAAGCGGAATAAAAGTGCAATGTAAAAACCCGTGAAACACACGCGCTACGCCTATTCTGTGTGATTAAATAAAACGCAGTGCAGAGAAAATAACGTGTAAAGGCCGAACTAAGCCCCGCGAACAAATAGCGGTCGCCATTTTCATTGAGCCATCCACGCGTCCGTATATTTCTAATATTGTTTTGCTTTTTGTCCTAAGTGACCCCGAGTGTGGTGGCTTACGAAGCCACCACACTCGGGGTTTTGTATTTGTACTACGCAGTTTTGTATTTTTCGAAGAAAATGTAACTCAGTCTAAATAAAATAAACTGAAGAAGCTGTTAAAGATCAGAAAACAGAAACAGGACGAGCTTTGTAAACTATGTACGTAGCTATATAAACTAAGCGTGTTTTCAACCCATGTAAACAATCTGTAATATTTTCTTTAAATCACAAATTCGACACATGAACCCAAAGGACACGAAGATCATAAATATCTCTTTTCAAGCATAATTGTATATTCTTCAGTTTCAGTAAATAAAGCTCCCTGAGTACAATATGAATGAGCTACTATTTTAAATCACATGATTAAAGTTGCCTATAAAATGAAGGTCAAATATTTACGTGACACCTCTTATAAGCGTTTATAAACGCTTAACATACTTATTACAGTACTTATTTCATATTTAATACGCGGTAAATTTTTAGCTTAGGGTTGGTACAGATATGCATGTCCTCGGAACTGTAAATTTTGTGCAAGTAATGCGCATAATAGTAACATTAACAGATCGGCTTGTCGTTTTACAGTAATGTATGTGAAAATTTCCATAAAGGAAGCATTTCAATTTAAAATATATTTTTCAATAACTGTATTCTATGACGCCGTTAAATTCATGAGCGGGAATCTATCAAAGCAGCTTGTTCGGTTCGACGATTGTTCGTTTGAATATTTAAGTATGTGTCGCGCGCCGTAGTTCAGGATTTCATATCCTTGTAGCGTTATGGGACTTATGATATTGTCAATTGTGTGCTATTGCCAAAAGGCCGGAAGGCTTGCCGTTAAAATTCTGTATACAGGTTGCTCGTAAAAACTTTATTACGATTTTGTTTATGGCTGAACGTGCTATAACTTGCAGAAAAGATGAATTAGGATTCGGAAATGTTGTGTATAAAGATTTTTTAAAAGCGTGGAAAGAACAAGCTCTTTTATGTTTTTCATAAACTTGTACTAAACCTTGTTATTAAAAATGTTACGTCAGTAACGGTAGTATCGTCTTCTTTGCCGACGACGACGGTATATCAAAAGAGAATATAAAAAAAAACTTTATTAATATTGTATATCTAAACTTATTATATAGTAGTTTAAAACAATAGACATTCCATTTTTAATAAGAAAAGATTATTTGTTATTAATACGTACGTTTAAAACTAGGAGCAGTCAGTAATCCGAGTAACTCCGTTTTTTTTTATACTCGACTCAACTCTATAAATTAACTATGACGTAGAATTGGATGATAACATATATAGTTACAAGCGTTAAGAAATGGTCTAGTATTGTAAGAAAAAGAATAAAACACAACATCTATAAAATGTAATAGATTCGTGAAATTTGTATTGTATACATTAAATCTCGAACAAGGTAAGTCACACCCTCAGTACTACGATTTAGTTTCGAAATGTCATCTTAAACAAGTCCACGACGAAAAAAACTGTTTTTCCTTAATTTATACATTGATACAGTTACTAGGCCCATATTTTGAAATAAATTAGTAATTTATATGATTGTCAAAAAAATCTTGTAACATTTTAAACTTACTCTGTAGACGCAATACGTTATAATAGTCAAAAAGTCAAAAGTCAAAAATCTTTATTCAATATAGAAGTGTTTACATTTGCTTATTGATAGTCAAAAATCTACCACCGGTTCGGAATTTAACACCTCGAACCTGAGAAGAACCGGGAAAGAAACTCAGCGGGATATTTTTTTTTTCCATTTTGCATGTACAATAATACTTATATTTTAGTTATTTGAAACAGCCTGGAGGCGATCATTTCATTCTCAAGGTGTGCAGTCAACTAAAAAGTCATTAGTGTTGTAATATCCTTTAGCACACAAACACTCTTGTGTGGACAGGTATCTAAATTTCAGCGTTGCAAAGTACTTGTACTTGTACTGTACTGTGTTCGCAATTAAAGCTATTTGTTTAACTTGTGTATCACTTAGATTTTTCTTTAGATATAAACTAGATATGCAATCCTTTAACTGTGAACGTCGACACAATGAACTTGATTACATTCGGTTTGAAGTCTGTTGTATCCTCTGCATCATTCTCTGTTTGTACTCAGCGCTGCTCCGCTCCGTTGTACGCGATATGAATTTAAATGCAACCCCATCGCGTCCTGTAAAATATTTTTCGGTCATTATTTATGAAAATATAACTTACAACGGACATATTGAATTAGTAAATTTTAGAACAAAATAAAATCTTTATACATTATATTAGGTATTTGCACAATCATTGCTACTGCATCGCAGTGTTTGGTACTTAGCCGTTGTAAGACGACTGTACTTTTACTGGTAAGATTCCATTTTGCATTATGTCATGTCATTACGTTAGAAAAATAATTACCAGTCAACTTGTTAATAAGGTTATGATGAAGATGCAAAGCTAAGAATCTTGTTATAAACATGTGTTGTATAACAATAAATAAGCGAAATGTTTACTAGGAGAAGTTAGCTTAAAACTTTATCTTAGTCTATGAGTAAGGTTATTTGTAAAGGTCTCAGTCCTTGCAATAAAATGATTTTGCTTAATTGTTATGTTATATATTGCAAACACCGTATAGTACGAGTACATATTTAATATAAAGGATGAAGATTTGAGATGTGGTCAGAAGACTGCTTTAACGGCTATAGCTATAAAACGGTCTTAAGATATTACCCATGACTTTTGAAGATATATCGATTGGTTTCCGCACTTTCCAGAATACGTTTTAATCAGTGTCAGTTAGACATGGTCACACATGGTTAGACATGACATCTCATGATTGGCGGCAAATTACCGCAATAATTTAAAGAGTATTATATTTCTCGCAGTACCAACCGCAAGTCCTATACCATACATAGAAAAATTTGATGGTATCTAAATGCTAGGATAGTATTATCGCTGTATCTGTATTATCGATTTTATATATAAAAATAATCAAAGCGTGTTCTTATTTTTCAACTGTAATTTATATAAATTTAAACTACCTGAACTGAAACTACAAATTCTACGACGGAGTTTTAATAAAATATAGCTTTGGACGAACGCTTTGTGGAATTCATTCGAAGATTAAAAATAAATTCGTTTGTCGCAAGTATTTAGACTTAGGAAGTTGTTGAAACTTCGCTGATTGTGTTCATTGTCTCGTTTCAAGAGACACTGATTGAGCTGAGCAAACTTCATACTATTTAGCTACCAAGAAAATATTTGATTCACCGAAACTTAATTATGTACAGCCTATAGCGTCCTTTGTCGTCGCGTCGACGCGATTAGGTAGCTCTCGTCTATAAATTGTAAATGATGTATTTGTAATGGACCAAGTTATTAATTGGGAATTGTAGATGATGCAAATTTTGTTAGTAAAATAAATATATTTTATCTTAGTATTATAATATTCTCTTGTAACGAAGTATATAGTACACGCTACGGACTCAAGAGGGTGTCGAGAGCGGCCGCGGACAGAGAACACGACAGCAGAAGAGAGCGTCACGCTGTTTGCCATCACGTCAAACGAGACACCTTGGCGCACCAAAGCAATGGATTTTTTAAATGAAAATATCTAATCTATTCGTATTAGAAACTAACCTTAATTATTATTTGACTGAGAAACGCTTAAAGTGTAAATGTGTAATAATTCATTTGCAACAAAAAGTACATCAACATTCCATAAATTACGAGTTCATAAAAGTGAATCAAGTTTGACGTGACGTGTGACGTAAATACGAGTCAAAATTTCGACGAAACGGAAACACAAATAAAACCCTCTCAACCGGCGCGGTTTTTATCGACCTCGCCGCGTAATGCGAAAATTCCGCTTTGGTTGATCCGTCACGTCGTTCCGCTCTCAGTTCGTTTGCAATATCTCTTTTTGCATATTTAATGTATGTATTGAATCTGCATTCATTCACATTTCCATAGATAATTAACTGTCATTTCTACTCACACGTTTAACTGAACTATTGCAGTCAATTTGTAAACCTTTCAATTTTCACAGCATTATTTTCTATGGTATTATGCTCTTTAAATAGTCATAATTAACACAAGGGACAAGAAAAGCTTTGAATCTCCAGTTATCCGATAACACATTCTTAATCAGATAGCAGAGAGCATTTAATTTAGGATGCACTCTGGTATCGTGTATGATTAATAAGAATTTTAAAAGAATATTTAAAAAGCGCTACTTTCGAGACGTTAACACACGTTGGCCGGAAAAAACATCATTACCGCCGCAGCGCGCGCATGAAACCGTTGCAAGCTGGCTATTTATTTGTTATATTGAATTTTAAGCGATTACAAAATTCGATAAAGAAATTTCCGCTGAGTCTCGTCGATTCGTCATTTTTCTCAATTATTTTTTTTTCATGTCAGAACATTCCATTATCACTTATTTTTTTCGTACAATATTTTTTTATTAATGCTTTTAATACATTTTATTTAAATGTAAACAATAGACTAATACTAATATATTATGTTTATATTATAAATAATAACTAATTGAGATAAAAAAAAACAAACGGTATGTTACAATTAATTTCATGCAAAAGCTATTAAAAAAAAAAAATCCGGTACTGTTCGGTGAAACATTTGTTGTTCAAATTAATATTTCACTAAATGATTAGCCTGAAGTCATCGAGAAGAAGTTACTTATTTAAAAAAAAAGTAGATTTTTCATTTTATGTGTCACGTCCTTTTTACGCCTGTAGTAAATATCAAAACTTCTGGTATAAAGAAAAGCTCAGAACATAATTAGTCTGGAAATCGTATCACGGAATTGCATAGTTTCTGGTCCATTTCATACATTATACTATTCCGAATTTAACCGTGATCATACCTGTCGTTTCGACCGACAGACGTTTTGTTCTGGTTAAAAGCTGAGCGCTCCGTGTACTCCGCATCGATACGATATGTAGTTAGTGATCAAAAGTATCATCTTATGATAACAAAAACATAGTATCATATTCTTGTGATATAACTGACTTAACAAAATTCAATAGCATTAGAATAATAACAAGTTTCAATGCGGTAAGGACGAATTGTTTCAGTACAACCTCGCACTCCTCATGTCGCCTGGGCTGAGCTCGTTCGATGCCCTATCAGTGTGTGACACTCGGTTACAATTACAAAGCCCATTTGAATTGGAATTATAAAGCTAAGTTGAAAAAGATTTAGAAGAAAGGCAACGCGAGAAATTATTTATCTCTTCCCTTCATCCGAGTGGAAAATTCGCCATTAATCGAATTTATGATGACATCGTATACCATATATCATTTCCTTGATTTTAACTTCCTTCCTGCAAAAATTTTATATTCTGCTAATAAAGCAGAAAAAAACTGGCTAAAGCCATAAATAAAAATAAAAAAAATATATATAAAAGAAATCTAAAAAAATTATTACTGGAAAAATCTTCTCCTTTTTATTTATTATTATTTATTTTTTTTACTTAACTCACAAAAATACTCCAAAAAAACCGACAACTTACAGGTTCGGTGAGCACAATAGTAAGCGTTTTGACTTTGTGGTAACGGTTTCGGTGCAAGAAAAAATATACATTCCGTTACTTAAAAGCAAATGGGTATAATAATACAATATTCCTTTTTAACAAATTATAACATTAACAATTTTTTGATGTTAAATTAATCTACATGGGAAATATTCGAAGCGAGGGTCGCGGCGCCGGTCACGGTATGAATAATTTATGGTCATTACAATGACCCTTTTTATAACTTGCAGAGGCGACATTCTTCGCTCCCTTTGGTCTAGATGTGAGTTAATTACTCTCAATGTGTTAATAATGAAGCAAGATCAGTATTTGGGGCTCGAGTTATATATTTGTTGTTCGGTCTTAAAGTCTTGGATGTGTGTACAATTGTTACTTATTTAAGTCATGATCATTTATATACATGATTCGAATATTTTTATCTACTTGGGTAATGTATAGTGTTTGCAAGACATAATTATATAACTGAATGCATGCCCCGAGAGGTCTTATTTTATTGTAAAGAAAGGAGTATTTTAGGAAATCGTGTTCAAATATCGGCTCAAGTGATTTAACTTCCATGGACTTCATATGGAACGAAACGCTGTGTGAGGTTACTGATAACATAAAAAATATATTATATGCAGTTCATGAGTTCAAAATGTGAATTTTTGCTCGCTTAACGCCACGCATGTGCACAATGTAGCCCGCGGTGCAGTAGGAATAATTTACTGCAGCTTTACTGCCGGTAGAAATAAGTTTAACCAGACGCGATTAATACTACATAAACACTAGCGAGCACTCGGTCGCCGCGGTGTACGGACGACCGGCGGAAATGAAATGTTAAATTATTTGACACACATTTTATTTTGTTATAAGCAACTTTAACAAGGGGCGGTACCGGAATTGAATTCTATGCGTCGCTTTGGGCCTTGGACCGTTTGTAAGTTATGGTTCTGTCCGCTCACTACTGCGTAACATTTTGTTATGTAACTACTCTACGGATGGTTACATAATATTATTTTATTATAATAGGTCCTGGGTTCAAACCCCGGGTCGGCCGACTAATAAGTTATTGGATTTTAACCTAAAACTATTTACCCTGAGCCTAACTATTACCGGTCGTCTCGGATTTACCATCACATAGTTCATAATTTGAGTGAGAGAATAGAGAGTGCACTAGTGTTTGCACACACACACACACACACTTGTGCACTACAGTAAATCCTGCGAAATTTGCTACATATTGTCCCTTGGGAGGGGCTGCTGTGACCAAAATCATTCATTAAGACATCTTCATATAATGTCTATACTAATATTATTAAAGCTGAAGAGTTTCTTTCTTGCCAATTCTTCTCGGTAGCATCTACATTCCGAAGCGGTGGTAGCTTCACTTAATATAGTTTGTTAAATGACGATTCAAAAGTGCCTGTAAAAGCCTACTTGAATAAAGTATATTTTGATTTGATTTGTTTGTTTGCATGAACGCACTTATCTCAGGAATTGGTCCGATTTTATAACCTGGGCCCAAAAGATTCGTTAAGAGATAAATTTAAAGAAATTAAAATAATGACTGTCGCTTCTCAATTTGTTTTTGATAATGTTATGTATGTACGCAAAAACATAAACGATTTTCCCAGAAATTGTGACGTACATTCTATTAACACTAGGAACAAGAATAAACTTGTTACTCCAAGTACCCGATTACACAGGGTTAGTAACTCTTTTTTGGGGCAATGTATACGTTTTTACAACAGGATCCCAGAAAACGTTCAAAATTATTCAATTATAAAATTTAAAAGAATCGTTAAAGAGCGTTTGTGTGCTAAAGGATATTACAACACTAATGACTTTTTAGTTGACTGCACACCTTGGGAATGAAATGATCGCCTCCAGGCTGTTTCAAATAACTAAAATATAATTATTATTGTACATGCAAAATGGAAAAAAAAAAAAAATATCCCGCTGAGTTTCTTTCGCCGGTTCTTCTCAGGTCCGAGGTGCTAAATTCCGAACCGGTGGTAGATTTTTGACAATCAATAAGCAAGTGTAAACACTTCTATATTGAATAAAGATTTTTGATTTGATTTGATTTGATTTGATTTAGAAAATTCTTCCAGTGCCAGATAGCCTAGCACCTCAACAGTATAATGTTCAAATACTATGAAATCATAGTTAACTACATAATTTATAAGACCAAGTATTTTTATCTAAAGTTCTACTCATACCGATAATAGCGTGATGTACCTAAAACAGCCCCTTAATGTATCTACGAAGTCGCAGCGAAAGCTATTTATTTATATACAGAGATTGTGTGCTTCATTTAATTTATAAATTTCTAAAAAACATAATATTCTTACCGTTAAACCATAAATCGGATGGCTGTTGTCATACTGTTCATTTGGCTTAACTGTTGAATAAGTTTATTAGTTTTCACAAATAAGATTTGTGAACATAGATTTTTGTCATTGTTAATTATAAATTTCAATATAGCTCAGATGGCTAGCGTGGTATCTATTAATAATGTTTAATATATGTACAATGTACATGTTCCGTCGACGAGACGCGGAAAGCTACGAACAGAGCATTATAGCAGAAGTACCCGCGACCGATCGCTCACGAGAATACGATGACAAATGGAGCGACAAATGGAAAAACAAGTTATGAACTTTGTTTCCATCTGCTGCTGT
The DNA here is from genome assembly GCF_037043105.1 of Vanessa tameamea. Taxonomy (NCBI): domain Eukaryota; kingdom Metazoa; phylum Arthropoda; class Insecta; order Lepidoptera; family Nymphalidae; genus Vanessa; species Vanessa tameamea. Next base: position 13,719,264 of record NC_087315.1, read on the forward strand.
GACTAATGTCGCCGCTTCCTCGGTATCTACGTTATACCTTTTATTGTTACTCGATATCCTTTTCTTGATGTCGTAAGAAACAAACCCGATGTTGAGTCGCTTCTTGTTGTTGTTTGAACTTCTTGTGTAAATTTAAACGACAGAACCGTCGACAGTGTCAGATAGAAATGCGAGACAGACAGAGAGTGAGTGAAAGAGAAAGATGTTCTAGATTTGATGTTCCAATATACTAACGTTAGATTTTACCGATGAGTGTTATAGGGCAAGTTTCTTGAATTAATGTTTAGGTATATAGTTCTCATATTCCATCAGCAATCCCTACTCGGAAATCACAAACGATGGGAAAGTTATTTTCCACTTATGTTTACTAAATTATGAAAATTATAATAATATATCTAATATGTTGGATGATACCGGAGCAAAATAACACACAATTGTATATTTATATAAAACAGAAAGGTTTAATGTTATTATAAATTAAACATTTCAATTAATTAATATCAAATAATTACATATCCTGAATCGTTATCTACTAACCTAAAATAGAAAAATGGACAATTAAAGGTTTTTACTTCCAATATTGTAGTTTCATGAGAAATAAAATTTAAATAAATTATTTGACAAGCAGGCTTAAAATACTCCTTCTTGAGTCCACTGTCATTGTTATTCTTTTAGTGCCAGATCATAAATGTTGTATATACAAACTTACATATATATATAATTATTTTATTTTATTAATATTGATAACTTTTTATAGCAAATAAAATAAAATGTTTAAAAGCTAAAACATTGATAAACACAATTAAGATTATATTAATTAAACAATTGTATAAGTAAGCTACACAAAGAGTAGAACTATACAATCTAATACTGTTACAAAGGAACCTTATTTAGCATAATTATGTAAAACGGCCACATCTATGTTTACGTGGCGTGAGCAAACTTGTAAAAAGCGAAGAGTTAAATACAGCGCCCCTGCCTCGAGTGCGCCGTTACTCAAGCTTGATGCTCTACGAACGACTACGAACCACGTTCACACACAGCTATTCGAATATAAGTTTAACAAAACAAGATTATAAGACGATAAAAATTATGGTGTTATCGTTAAAACGAAGTATACCGAATATTATAATGTAATCGTCACCAATAACTAATATAATTCGGATCACGGAGGTTTATCGTCGTCGCAATAAAAGTTCCCGTCTACTCGCTATTGCGACTATCATAGTTGTTGTGACTGTCACGTTTAACATTAGTAAATTAATGCGATTATATGAAATATTTAACTAAGGTTCATTGTTCTCCTACATAATCGAAACTGTGACTCAATAGCGAAATACTCCAAGTGTTCTTGTCCCCGTCCCATGCGGGTATCATTTGTATATACTTATTTAAGTACTCGGTGTTAGTGAAGTTATCTATATATACACAATTTAATATAAAATTTATTATTCTATTGATACTTTTATATGATAATTCAGTGTTTCGAGTGACACAGAGTGTACACGTCCTTGCTTAGGATAGCCCATTTCTGTACTGAGCTTAAGTATATATCACTAATCCCCATCTCTGATTCTAGAACTTTCACGTACGTCTATTACTCAAAAAAACGTACTGCCTAATGATGACATATACTGTCGTAGTCTTATGAATTATTTATAATAGTAATATTTACATTTAATTTAATGTTTTTCTATTGAAAATTTATTTTGTATTTTGAGGAATTTATTTACAAAACTAAAATTATTAATATTATTAACGCAGAAGTGCTATAATGTTAAATTTATAAATAAGAGGACGAGCTTACCGTTGAGATTTTGGAAGCGACTAAATTGTGGAAATTCCAAAATCCAGATTACTATGTTTGAAGGATTCCACTTCAGCTGTGGGCTTATACAAATACATCTATTGTATATCTTTCAATCATGGAAATTATCCGACACGCGATTATAATTCAAAAATGTGTTGGTCTACAACAGAATTGGTCAAACGGATGCACAATTCGTTTCAACTACTTTCAGAAGAATGCATGCACGTATTGCATGTTTACTTATGCATGTACGCACCGCGCCCCATACATGGAACGTCGTTAAGTTAAGAGTTAATTCGCTTTATAGTCAGTATGTGGCAAAACTTCGTCCGCAACACGCCGATATCTAGCGTTGTTTTCCTTTGTCGCTTGCTCGATTCAGATGTTGTAGACACTGTGCCCTCCTTGACTCAATAAATATGTGCCTGAATTCATAGTTACTTCTCACAATCATTGCGAAGTTTCCGAACAAGCCAACTAAAAGTCAGTAATCTCGTACATTCAGCACTTATTAGAGCGGCGTGCGTTACAATCAGACTCGAGCTCGGAGTGAGGCTTTGTTCTACTGTTAATAATTTACAGGAAGTCGTCGCTTGTGTACGCCCGTCTCGTTTGCACGCAATTGTAATTGTGTGCTTGTTTTGTTCCAGGTGTGAGTGTTGAGCTCAAGTAATAGAATATTAAGTATCAAACCGGAGGCGGTGAGGACGGCAAGTACTTTTAGAGCTAAACAAACACAGCTACGTTAATTATACAGCACTCGGTGGTAGGACTTTGTGCTAGCCCGCCTGAGGCTACCCACACATCAGATATTCAAGCGCCTATGAGCAATACTTAGAGCTGTTGTGGGCACAAGAGACAATATAATATCTTAGCTCACAAGTTTGGTGGCGCATTGATGAGGTAAGAATGGTTACAGCGCCAATGTCTATGGGCAGTGGTGACCACTTACTATCAGCTAGCCCATTTACCGATTTGCCTACTTTTAGTCATAGATAATTATTTTTTATAAAGACGAATTCTCATAAGTATTCTCATGAGTCTAAGAATTTCTTATATTGTGATATAAAAAGGGATCGTAGAGCTTGCAACAGAAAGGGCAAGTATTTACCTTCACTCAGCCGAAGAAAGATCTCGTTCATACATCAGAATTGGATTAAATAACAAAACGTCAATTATCATTATTTCTAATCTCACAAAAACATTATGTAAAGCTACACGTGAATTGAACTGCAAAATTGTAGAACATTAACATAAAAGTTCAAAGCGTGAATGAACGCGTTTTACAAGTACTCAAATGATGTTGGTCCGAGGTTGGCTCAGACGCACACGAGTATTTGTCTTTGAACAAAGTTCCCAGTCGCTGCGCTTTATTAGGTTTTATACATTCACGTATACTTTTGCTTACAACGAATAAATTCGCTGTAAGAAGGATAAATAAACATATATGTATAAAGAGAAAAAGGTTTCGTTAAGGACAATCACGCGCGTCAGTTGTTTTCCATTACATCGACTGATGCGAGTAACTTAGGTATTTACGTTTTATAAAAACCTTGTATATGAACATTATCCTTGAATATTTGTATAGTATTTATATTACATTCATTTTTCATTTGACAATAGTGTTTGTAGTAATTAAATAATGTTATCAGTTACGCTGCTTTTGGATTTTGGTCCATACAAAGTCGAGACGACTGCAGAAATATAGTAAAAAATACAACCATGTGTAATGTATATATTATTATTTCAATGCTCTTGTAAACCAGCTTCCCACAAGCGACGGAAAACAAATTATGCATCCACTTGGCTCTACACATATATGTTGTTATAATATCATAATATGATTGGAACTTTAATAATTTTTCAAAGAGACATTATATTTCAAGTACATTAAGTTGATTACTTTTTTGTTTGTTGTAAACTGTGGTCATGTGTCAACTCATAAACCCCGTGAGACGTTTACATTATCAATCGCCGCTAACCACGCAATCTAGGTAGTTGTGTTCCTTGTGTCTGTAATTACGCAGATTCGTCTAAACCAGAACATAGCAATATACAATTTGGTAATAACAATAGGTACAACAAACGGTAACTTATGATATAAGCCAACGGGCAAAAAACATATCCACAATAGTTTTTGTGTTTATTAACAATGATGTTCTGCCATTCGTGTACATTTTCTATTATGACTTTATTATAAAAGTCATCTGAAACAAGTTATATACTTTCACTACTCAATACGAGTGCACGATACAATAGTTTGCGGTGCTTTAGCCACTGCTGATTGTACCGAGCGAGGGACAAACAACCCCGCCGCGATTGTTGGCGACCGAAGCGAACTCTGAGCTAGTTTAAATGCTAAGCTGATTGAACATGCCATCTGAAATTGGCACGTAAGATTTTGGGTAAATATTTATTCTTTCGAATCGAAACGAAAATAAGAAACTTGAGAATAAGTTAGGGTAAAAAACCGTATTAAACTCTTTGTTAGACTTGGCTTATGTTGTTCATGGTGAATTGTACTTGATCTGCGTCGAAACTTCCCCTCCTTTTTTAAATCTCTATTGGGCTATAATATTTCCATAACACATTATCTTCTAGAGAATTTGTTAAGTTTTCATAATTTCGCTCGTTGAGAGCGCTTCCCACTCTTTCTTTATCCACTTGTCTTAAACATATCTCTGTCTTCCCTTCTGCGTCAATCTTCCAACTAATACCTATTATTAACGGATTATTAGATAGTATTTTTCCTTTTTCAGTCTGATAACTGATGATAATGTATTTTATTCACTTGTTCGATACTATTTAAAATTGCAATAAGTCTAATTTTAACGATCGATGAAAAACAGTCAAAATCAACTCATCAATAAACGAAAAGATTTATTAAACTTTGCGATTTTTTATTCCGAACTGAAACCTGAAATTAATCTAACTTTTATAATGAGGTAGTTTGTCACGATTGCGAAAATTTGTAAAAGTTTTTATTTACACGAGGGTTTGAAATACATGTCTGCTCTTTACATACGACTCTACGAAACTGCCTTTTTATCGTGTCTATGTATTTTCCTTCGTTATGGCAATCCTCTTAATGAAACAACTTTGTGCGTCACGGTGAAGCGGTTTATTGAGGCAAAGGTTTTATTTAAACTTTCTTTTCTAATGTTGGCTTTATACATTTATGAAAATTTATATAAATAAAGTTGAAGTATTATTATCTGTGGTTATAAAATAACTAACTTATTAAATTTAGTATTGTTAGTTGCAAGTTACTAAAACTAAACAACCGTTATTATTTTTGTCTGACTGTTTATTATTTTAAATATTTTATTCTTTGTGAGTAATTTAATTAGCATATTCAGAAGTAAAGTGTAATTTATATTTCAACAAAATCAGTTAAGTCTAACATAACTTTACTATAATTCTATGCACAATAGGTAAGACCATGGGGCAGGGCTAGTATAAAATAGCAGTGTAATTATTTTGTTCACTTATATATACATCAGCTGTTTAGCATTCTTTCACGACAGAACCCTAGTTGAGTACGGAACCCTAAGATGTATTTAACAAAATATTCTGTAATAATTTGTTTCACCCAACAGGATTTTCAATATCATTTTGTATCTGCTTTATTACGTGTTCAGACATCCGGGAAATTAACTACTTCATTCCCTCGCGTTAATTTACAAAAACGGTAATTAACGAAACGACAATCCATCGTTAAACATATTAAACTTTATTTAATAACATCATGAATTAATTGAAAACATAAAAAGAAATAGTCATCCTTAGTCAGAATTTAACACGTAATTTTTTTTTAATTAAAATATAAGAAATAGAAACACTTATAGTAACGTTCTCGTAAATACTCTGTCGGGACTTCTGGCCTTACATTGTAATATAAATAATTATGTAATTAGATTGAATATAAAAATATTGTAATAATCTAACTTTTGGATTACATTTTTATTTTTGTATTTAGTCGACCCAAACGGAGAATTTAAAAGTGTGGCGAGTCAAATGCGATATTTTGGACATGATATGCGACGAGACGAAAAGAAAGATAACTGTACCGAAAAAGGATAATAAGAATTAATAAACGAGGCCTGCTGATCACCAGATAGACAACCAAGGATGTCGAAGCGGGCTCAGTTGGAGGAACAGACGATCCAAGTCAGAACACCGAGCTAAAAATAAAATATAGTTAAAAGTACCTACGAGTACTTTTTTATAAGAGTTTATTTTTTTCGGTTACCAGTGTCTCAGAATGTAGATTAAATTCTACAGAGAAGAACCGGAAAACGCTCAGTAGTAACCAACACTCGGCCAGTAGAGTACAATATTCTTTTGTACGTTAATTAAATTGTTATTAGTATTTACTTCCGCGTCCTAACTTACACGCGCAATACATATATAACCTGTATTATTTCATAAAAAAATTAATATACCACAAACATATTGCCTATTGAGTTTTCTAACCAGCAAAGCCCAATGAAGTCCGCTTTCCTCATTGAAAGTTGATTATTGACCTAATAAATGCCGTCGGTAATCAGCTGCAGGTTCAGGAGGAGCAGCTCCGAACAACGGCAACCTAATTACTATTCACCGTATTATGGAGAGCGGTGAACGCTTGTTATGTCCTTACCGGTATTTTCAAATGTAGGTGAAAGCTCACTTTAACGAAGAAAAATACTTTAACGTAACAAGGAAATTGATTATGTATAATTATTATTATAACGAGTGTGTCACTTCGACCGCCATGCTTAAAAAGGATTCTTATATGTACATCACTAAATGATATTTAAAAAAAAGGAGATTAGGATTCACCGATTCACGAGAGGAGTTTAGTTTATAATTCATTAAGATTTTATCTAAATTGTTTGAAATATGGCAAGGATTGTTAATGTCGGAAAAAATCGCGGCATATGGGAGGAGCTTTATTGTCGTGAGTTTTATTTAATTTATAATAATAAATGTTTTATGTAGATTCCCATTCTCCTCGTCCAAAGTCGGGACGGGTAGCTAGTAGCTTATAAGGTAATCTTAAGCCGCTACAACACGACACGATCGATTAAATCGATACGCCAAATTGAAAGCGATTCTGAACAGACTTTTGAATCAACAAAAAATTAAACAATGAAAGTATCTGATCTTTGAAGTTTAATTAAAACTTCTTTTTCATTTCAAACTCAAACAGAAATGATTACAACAAACAATAGTATTAGTAGTAATAGACTCTTTAAGCGCGGCGTCCTCTTATCTTGGAGGTTTTGAGTCAATTCCACTTCGCTGCATGTTGGTTAGTGGAAATACATTTCAGCCGACACGTGGTTTTTCTCATGTTTTTCTTTCACCGCCAAGCACGAGATGAATTATAAATACTAAATAATTACATAAAATCACATCGATACATACTACAGGTGTGACCCCCTAATATTCAGTTGAGTCACGTGCACAAGCCGCTGAGCTTTTTCTCCTTAAATAAATAACTAATCTAAAATTTAACGCAATAAAAAGTTTCATATTTTAATAATATGTTTCATGGTATATGTGTATATGAGAAGTAGGTTAGCGGTTCATAGATCACAGGCGGCCCCGAAGTCTAGTGGTTTATTAGCGCCTCGAAATTGCGATTTCTCATCTGACAATTTCACAACAGCCCTTGTATCACAATTGACAATTACAGACGCGCTGGTGAACAGCAGTCAGGATGATTAATCGAAGCACTTACATGAAGTATTTCGGTAGAAGTGTTCCGAATGGAGCGAGTTCGTGGTCTAATCGAGGCATGACTCGTGGAGGGCTCGCGAGATGCTCTCCGGCGCTGCCAATCACCATGATGATTCTTATTCCCTCTCGATTTCGACGCCGTTCATATTCCGTCGTAGCTATTCTCGAGTCGGTTTTAAAATCCCATTTATTTTTGTTTAAATTTATGATGGTCTTAATAAAAAAAGAAAATATTTACATTGTTTAATATGTGTACATAGGGACTGTTCAGCGGTACAGGTTTATTAATAAAAATTATATTTTCTATTGGCTTTTTGCTATTCGCCGAATAAATATATTCGGGCTAATGTATTTTATGTAACTACGGGTTCCATCGAGTAAGTATAAATGGCGGTATTCATCTACAGCTTTTGTCTTGCAATTTGCTTGCTTGCTTAAAACGGATATGTTTTTGATTTCCATAATAATAGATACACTTTTTTAAACTTAAAAATGATCACTGACAACAATAAAACATAAATAAAGCGCCGCCGTTTGCCGAGTGGAAAAGCGTTGTCAAACGTATCTAAAAAAAATCTACAACTTACAAATAAAATAAAAATATAAATTAAAATAATATACAAGTTCCACATCAAACAAACCATTAATAGAAAACTAACACTTACTTTATAGCATTAGTATGTTACCGAAAAATGAGGACAGAAAAATAATACATAACTACTATTTTTATTTATTGAACATTAATAAATAACTAAAAATTACAATAATTAAAATTAAAAAGAAACTTTGGACGTAAAATAAATGTATTCCATGTTTTCAGACTGAGTCGTATCAAGAGGGCACTTGTTCGTTAAAAGGTAAAAGCTTCCGTTTCATGATGTGCTTAAAGGATCCAATAGTATCGTTGGTTTCCTTAGATTACTTTATATCTTAAAATAATGATAAAGTTTTAAAATTGTGTATCTCTTTATTATTTTGTCAAAAGTAAAAACGACATTTATGCTGAAACATGACAAAAATAATACAGCTCTTTAAAACATGACCGCTACTCGGGTTTGATCAAAATGAATGGCTTCATTAAATGAATTTACGGTATTCTGCTTTTACTTTATGAGCATACCTATTGAGGTGTTTTTGGAACGCAGGGACGCTTCTTAATATTATTATTTTCTGACCACTTCTCCTCCTTACAACTTAATGTCTTTACGTCAAAACGAATAAATAATTAAGTAGTTACTTTTATCATCAGTACTGTACATAGATACAACCATTTCATTCCTCTGTCAATATTTTAATATTATTGGTATATCATAACATTTTTTTTTCAATTAAAAGCAATTAGTATAAAGAAATACTTTCTACGTAAACGACACAAAATATATAATGTATAATTATCTGTAAGAAAATAGGTTTCGTTCAGCAGTTAATCACTCGCCTGACTTGTATTATAAGTACATATTATTATATATTAAGAGTATTTAATATTTCTTATCATGTTTTTTAAAAAACATATAACATAAAACCCAAAATATTTATGTATGTAATTAGACAGATTATTTAGCTTGTATTTATTAAAGTTATTTATCTTTAAATGAAGCATACGTTATATATATATTTGTAAACAAGACAGCTTATTGAAAATCAAAACACGAATTCACCGTATCACGAGTGCCAACGAGCAAACATTTAATTTACTTCAAATAGAATACCCGTTTGAATAATGCGTAGTATACGTATCAATCCATCAAGCGATCAAAGCGTTTACATTTCTGTGACGTCTACTATACATATAATTCATCATCATCATCCTCCAGCCCTTATCCCACTTTTACTTGGGGTCGGCGCAGCACGTCTTCTTCTTCCATACTTCTCTATCGGACGTCATCTCACAAGTAACATTCCCTCCAGCCATATCGTCTTTCACACAATCCATCCATCACTTCTTTGGTCGTCCCCTACCTCTATATCCATTCAGATCCATGGTCAAGACCTTCTTCACAACATGGTACTCATTCCTCCGCATAACATGAAACCTCCAGATAGCTTCTCGGTTACCGGCGCCACTTTCAACTTCCTCTCATGTGCCCATTCCTTACGCTATCCGTTCGCGCTATACCACATATTCCTCTCCGCGTTCTCGTCTCCGCCTCAGGCAAAATAATTACTATTCATATAATTATATAACAAAAAGCTAAAATAGTGTTGTAAGCATTATTACACAAAACTGGTGTAGGTATTAACAGAAAAATATTGTTACTGATTTTTTACAATAATGGAATTATTTTTGATTTGTTACTTTGTTTCCTTTTTAGTGTCATTTATTTATTTGTTGGGTGTCACAAGTTATAATGTCAGCGAACACTACGTCGTCTACGTACGTCTTGCTTTTAAACACAGTATACGTGTTTTTATTGGCTTATACGATATTGTTCTATTTGGACAATCATACTTATCACAATGAATATTGCAAATAGTCGAAGTTACAGGTGCGAGGCAATATGTGTACTGATAGCTGAGGTCGTTCCTTTTCGTTATAATATCATAAATGAAATTTAAGTCTAACATTCAAGTTTTCTATTCCTACCTTTTTATGTGAAAGAAAACATTATTTGGACATATACGTAGACTACATATAACTTGTTATTATTATAATGTGTACAATCATGTTTGTGTATTAACATTATTTCGAAATAATTTTATTGTTAAATGCATTTTATTGACTAACCTGTATTCACTATCTTCGTTTCGCCGATTGTTCGACTTTTCCAGCAGACTGCGGCGTCACGCAGCGAGCGCGTAGGGGTCACGCGCATACTACGCAATACGATATCGGCGAGGCAAATCTATCTAGTTACGGATACATCACATCTTGCTTTCCTCGTCGTGCCGTCATAAAAATGTATTTGGAATATTCAAAATATCATAATTGTATATATTGTTATCATAATAAAATAAACATTTCTTTATCTCCATAATAAATATTGTTTTTTTTGTTTGCTATATTTTTTCTTTCATTAGGTTTGCACTAATATTAGGTCCATGGCAATAACAAAATGTGTTCGATCATGTCGCGGAATTACTTTGCAATAAAAATATTTTATGGTAGTTTTGTTTCTCTCTAGCACACACATACGTAATAATACACACGTGTATACAAGTGAGCCTTAATACATTCACAGCAGATATTCGTATAACGTATGCTCGATTTGATATATTTACTTCGTCGATATTTCAATGTTTGTCGTTTACGACAGAGTTCGAGCGACGCAATAAATTCCTCATAGCTGAGGGGGCGTTTCCATTTGATGGGGGGAATTCCATTTGATACGACTCTATGATATTCAACTTCTTTAATAGAATTAAGGAATCGAAGTAGGACTGGAAGGTAAGCCTTATTGATGTAAGCATGTAGCCGGACAGCTAGCGATTTATTTATTCGACTTGACTTGTTTAAAAGCGTTTTGGACGCGTTGATAAAAATGATATAAATTAAGCAGTACCATAGAATTTTAAAACAAAAACATATCTAATTTATAATTGCATCATAAAGATTAGTATCGTACGAAAGCTAGTTCAGTGCGAGCCTGACCAGTCAAGTGTCGTTTAGAGATCCATACCGTGATTGGGTTTGAAGTAATTAGTGTTTAAAAAAGTAACTTTTTTTTATAAAATTTGTGTGTTTCTATTTTCAACTGGTCCAGTTATGTGGCACCTGGATGACTTGATGTTGCAGCGTCATCTGGAATGAGTTTATTTTTAAATAACAATATTTAATCTAATGTATCTTGCTTACCATTAGTGTTAAATTAAAATTGTTATTATTATTACTTATAAACACCTTAACCTTAAGTTAATCACTTAAGCTTTAATGATAACAAATATGTTCGCAGTATGCGCTACGGTTCCGGAAATATACTTAACGCTTGTAATTATTCTGTTATTACAAGATAAGGTAATGAATAAAATTATTCATAACTTTTGTATTATAATACAATTAATATATGTATATATTTATTTATAATAAAGAGTAACAATCTTGTCGTGTTTACTAATTACGTTCAAAAAACACATTGTGTTCTTGCGAAACCTTTTTTAAATGGTAACAACACTTTATGTCTACATTCGTTCATAAATCATACAAAAATCTGATAAATAATTTCATATTTCGCCGGACATTGACACGCCGCGTTGCCAAGGTATCACCTGACGCATAGGTGTTGTCAGCCGTGAAGTTTTAATTTATTAATACAAATATGTAAGTGTTTATTAAAAATTTACGTTCGGCCTCGCAAAACTAAATCAATATTTTCTTTATTCAAAAATCAATTGTAAAACTAATCAAACGATTGTCATGTTATTTCTTTCTCTTTTATGTATGGCAACATCGACAGAGCAAAAACTTAAAAATATTTTAACGTGAAGAAAAATAACGTTAGTAATAAACTTTAAATACTATAAAATATTAAAAGCATTATATTCAATTTTAATAATTTCATAACTAAAGAGACCCACGATGATCCAATAGCACCAATGTTAACCGAAGATTGCGAACACGCACCACTGAATTCCTATACACATTACTCGTATATAACATACCCTCTCAAAAGGCTGTTCGACTTACTTTAAATAACTATATTGCTGTATATTATAAAATTATATAATTTCACTTCAAGTCCTTAATTCAGGAGGTTTGTATTATTGTTAAAAAAAAATCTATGCTCTATAAACTCTTACAATACCTCTATATTGTAAGAGTTTATAAAGCATAGAGTAGAGTCGGACTAAACCCGCGGTGATCCGATTCAATACAAAACCCCTCCTACTCCTGGTAGCGACGGAGTGAAACTTGAACGTTCGAAGTTAGCCCGCGGCCCTCGGGACCGGCGCTCAAAACACGTTGTCACTACAGATCGGAGCTCATTTACACTGAGATTTAAGGTTTTAATATTACCTTTAGTAGTGATCAGACGATTCGCTTTGCTTACTGCTGAAGGCAACAATTTATACTTAAGTTATACGATCCTGTCCGCTTCGCTCTTCGCTTTACCAAAAATAACTTCAAGCTTAAATAATGATATCAGTTATTCATAAATAGCCCTTGCTAATGTTATACGGTCTTTTATAACAGTAATGACATGTCTATTGTATATTTTTTCTTTTAAATAAGGCAGCTCTTACTTTTGAACTTCTTTAATTTTATACTTTATTTACCTTTAATATGTTAGAGTTATTGAATATTATAATATAAAAGTTCAATTTAAAACTACTTCGTCACATTTAATAATGGAATCACCAGCGAGATGATTTGAACTTTCTTTGAAATTAATCATATCGATTGCACGATAAAAGGAGATGATGACGCGCTGTCATTTCTATTTTGATTTTTTTACTCGAGAGCATTGAAATTCAGTTAAAATGGGTTGGTTTTCAAAACTGTCAATTAATATTTAGCTGCTTCGTTGATTTAGTGGTTAACTTATTAAACTATTGAAGTGTTGAGGTGTTCCGGTTAAACCGGTATTAAGTTGGCGTTGTTAGGGGTGCATGGAATAGATTTGGTAGACTTTTACACTAAGTCTTCTTCCTGGCACTTCGCTCTCTGAAAGGACGGATCGTGGAATATCGTCTATGAAAGTGGAATATTTTATCATAGTCATCATGTTTGATTGAGGCATCTTATAGTGATTAAAGGAAACCACAGAGCAGCGGACAATGCTATTTCTGATATTATTTTGTCAAGTATCAGGTATGTAAGAGGAAGCGAAAGTGCACCTCTACTGTGCGTCGAACTCTCTCGTCGGTGGAAAACTTAGCAGCAATTAGCATCAGCAAATGGCAAAAGGTAGTTCATTATTTGAACGCTCATTACCAAAAAAACGTGTTCGTTTGAAATTTTATTATTACCATATTTTTGAGCCAAGCCGAAGATTAGCATCGGTTGCGCCAATTTCCCTGTGCTTGAGTACCTCTGTAGTGGCCACGGTGACGTAGCATCACGTAAATCACGACGAGCCTTTGAGGTCCGGCGCGGCCGCCCGTGATGAGCTGTGCTCTTATTTATATTAGTTATTTATTTTATATTCTTTATTACTTTGTTGTTGTTATTATTTCGTATTTTTATATAAATGTTTTTTAAATATTCTTGATTTACATTTGTACGTTTTTTGTTTATATTTTTTTTGTATTAAAATTTTAATGTAATTTTAGATATGTGCTGAATCTATTATGTTTTTATAATTTTTTTTATTGTGTCCGATTAATCTAAATAATTATTATTAATTATTTAGAGTTTAGTTTAGTATATAAACTTTTAGCCGTAAGAGATAAATTGAAAAATCCTAAATAATTCTGAAAAAATTTTGCCTGGGTCTGGATTAATCTTACAATATGATAATATCGACGATAAAAGTTGAATCAACAAAATAACGTAATTGTCAAAAAAAACAAAAAAAAATACTATCAATCCGGAAACTTATTATGTAACCAACCGCTCTAACGCAACTCCGCTTCATTATACCAAGTCGTTAACATCAAAAGTGGTACAGGACGATTCCCTTAATCTGGTAAATGTTCCCTTATGCTGCCAGTTAAAGAGATCGGCGCTCGAATCGATCGATGGGAAAGTCCCTTATTCATGAGTCAAAGACGAGAGGCCTCCGAGTGACCTGGAAGTTAATAACGTCATAATCCTTTTATCTACACCGCCCGCACTAGTCGGAGAAAACTAATCTTTCGTGATTACATTTGATACATACATCGTCATATATTATATACTGTCTCCTCATTGGTGGAGAAATTATGGGGAAAATTCATGTGCGAAACAACAAAATTAATACGTGAAATAATGCATATACATAGTAATACAACTTCATTATATACAAATAAATGATATCGAGGAGTGTTTGTGAAACAACTGCCTCTCGTTAGGCTGATATGGCTATTTCCATTAGCAGCCTATAAATTTCCCACTTCTGGGTTAAGGCCTCCTCTCTCTTTGAGCAGAAGGTTTGGAGCATATTCCACCACGGTGCTCAAATGCAACCCGCATTGGTAGAATAAACATGTGGCAGAATCAGAGATGAATTAAAAACACAAATTAAGCACATGAAAATTAAGTGGTGACTGCCTGGGTTTGAACTCGAAATCATCGGTTAAGATGAACGTGTCAGATTAAGTAAGAAATAAATAAATAATTAGACGATTACAAACAAGGCTTACACTATGTATATGTTTGTTATGTTATATGTATATGTATGTTTTAATTAATTCTGTAATAACAATAATTTAATTTAAGTTATTTTTGAATTTTTTTGAGAACATTGATATTAAATAAGAGGGTACTTTGACTTTTCTGTTCATTATTGTGAGTCACGTGATTTGTAGTGAGGCTTATATAAGTGATGGAAGCTCCGTACAGAATACATTACACTTTACTCTTCTTGGAGCAGCAAGGTGCTAACATTTAAGGTACGATATAATTTTGTGATATAGTATAATTGTTATTGCTTGTTAAATTATTGATGAATATATGAATTGTGTTATTTTTGCAATTATCAAGATACAAAGTTAGTATTAAGGTAATTGGTGTTAATGTAAATATTAATTGATACAATATTACAATTACTACAGCTATTATAATGGTTAAATAAATATTTGTGCTTCATATATAATCTTTTATTGTCTTAAAACCTTAAAATATAATACTTAATAAAGAAATAAAAATTATCTTAAAATATCCTGACATAATATATTGAGTCTCTATAAAAAATCTAACACAAGCGTTCTAGCCACTGGGCCATCTCGGATATGGCTATTTGCGTGTTATCAAAAACAAAACAACCATTATTGTTATTTTACTGCCTGTCCGGAGTTAAACTTCAAAACGGCTAAAAACACCAATTTAAACAACTTTCAACTCTTATAAGGAGTATTCCAGGGTCAAGTTTCGTCTTTAGTTCATCAAATTTTGTCGATCAAGAGTGATAACAATTGAAAGTTTATTTCATACTTATTTAATATATAATACAAATAATAGCTGCGGGGCGCAGCTAGTAGCATAATACTACCGATACTCGGATTACTCCACCGAAAAGTCACTCATACATGAAAATCATAAAAAAAAATTATAGGTAAAAATAAATTAATCAGAAAACACACGATGAAAAGCGGATTTAGAGACTTCCAAAAGAGTTAGTCTTAACTAGTTTACCCAGCTCGGTACAAACAGCTTCACGTAATGCGGCTCGCTAAGATAAACGCTACATAGAAGATCATTAGAGAGCGGTCGGGACGGTCGGAAATAGAAGAATTTAATTGGAAGCTCTCAGACGCGATCAGTGAGTGGGAAGTTTACTTCATACAAAAGCATTAAAATGCGATAAAGAACTCTGATTTTGCTTCAGACGAGGTTTTTTAAGACAAATCCGTTCTAAATTAATTTGTCTTATACGATTTATTTATAAATAAATTAATGAATAATTGCCGAATTTATGAAACAATTGAATAATTTTAATTGGATTCGCTGAACTAAACGTAATGTGTAGACAGGGTTAACAAATAACGTTTATATTATTACAACAAAGTTGTAATTCAAACTTAATAGTTATTTATTGTTATGATTGACCTCCAAGTTCTGTATATAAATATGTAAAGTGAAGTAAAGTCAGCTTGGGTCAGGACGGACCGTTGGTCCGCTATCTGTCCGCAAACTACGCTATAGCTTCCAGAGTTTAAGTCACCACACCACTCCAATGCGGATTGGTGGATACATATGGGGTAATTTTTTTCCACTTATGCAGGTTAACTTCTAAGGTAATAAGCCCAAATTTACCTTGAATAATTAGTAGCGCTTGCTTGAGCTTGCACCTGTATCTTCGGTTAAAGTTCACCTGTTCTAACCACAAGTCGATTTTCGCAAGTCAAGTAATATACAGAATATTATACTTCTAAGGAACTGTCTCTGTTTCATTCCATTTAATTATGAACAACGAATGGGTCAATTCAATAACAGGCACTTGGATGTGGCTTACGGGTAGTCTTGCAACAAAATGTTGACGTACATTGTCACATACAGACCGTATATAACAGAACCATAATGTTACAAAGTTATCTTGGAAATTCAGCTTTCATACAACTGCACCCCAGTAAACGAAGCGATAACAATTGAATTATAGAAACTTGAAGTATTTTTAAATTCGCTAAAACAACACGGTTGTTTTACGTTTGCGAGGGATGTAGGTCACGCGGCGGCCGTTCTAGTTGCAAACAATACTGTGATTAACGGAATGGCATCATCTCTCACGTATCGAACTGATTACGATTGAATTGACTTACACAATCCAATTAGTTTTTAGTTGAGTAGACTTCATGTTTCAAAATAGAGTTATTGTTATTGCCGATCTATTATTCGCGACTAGACTGCCTGCATGAGCCTTGTCCACGCTGGACTCAAAAGTTTTTATACAATAACTCAATTCTGCTCTGTCCATAAAGAGTTCCTATAAAGTTCTTGGTCTGAAATAGAGGACTTTAATTGGGAAGTCTCGAGACGTGATCGGTGAGTAAAAAGTTTTAATACGGGAATAGAACTTTTTGATTGCTTTCGGGAGAGCGGTCGAGGGCCGCCGGAACATATCATCATATCATTATACAAAGCGGAATCTTTCTTATAAAGGAAAAGTTTAAAACTAGGAAATGCGCACCCGGGAATAGTTTACGAACAGTCGTCTTGGGTTCGCTTTATCTGAGATTGCGAGCAGAGCATTAAAGGATGGTTGGGATAATAGCTACGCCTATTAATAACTATTTGCCATTCACTTTTGATTTGATGATTTCGCTGGTCGGCTGGCTTCTTATCGGCATGCGCGTTGTTGGGGTGGTCGCCGCTAATACTATATGGTTTTCCTACTTTGGCTATTTTTATTAATATTTTTTTTAAAGAAACCTTATTAAACTACAATCTAATTGATTCTAAGATTGCTTTCGAAATTTAAAAAAAAATGTCAATTTATCACGTGTGACACCTAACGACGTAAGAGTAAGCTGTTATATCATTTCTATTTGAGAGTAAGATCATTTTATTCTGATATTGTTTTAACTCCCAAGATCAAAACAAAAGTTAACAAACGCTTCTGGACGCACCAGCTGATCCAATGGAGGTTGGTAGATACAGATGTACAGGTTTTCTCGCGATTTTTTAACATAAATTAATTATATTTCAGCAGAAAACAGTTTTGAACTTACGATTGCACGATTAAGATGCACGAGTTTTAACAACTGAGCCACCTCGGCTCAAACTAAAATTTTCCATCACGCTGCTTAACTTCGGATTAGTTGTGTCGGAAATCTATAAATATAACTACTAATAAATCTATAAAAGAACGAATTAAACATGTTTTGCGGTACATGGCATTACATATTTAATAGGAAAATTCATAGACTGTATAAAATCATACTACGAATTGCGGGGCTAGAGCAATAACAAGGAAACCGCCCGAGGGTTAAACCGCGCGGAGCATCTAGCAAATTATAAACACAAAACTCAATCAAGTATAATCAGTGTCCGATACATATTTTGTTCTACGGGACCGTGGCGACTTAGATCATCGACTTGTGTCTATATTCAACTGTAATGTCGGTATAAAACAAAGAACGAAACAAAAACAAGGAGGTGACGTCTTTTATATTATTTATGACATTGGCACAACATTCTGCACTCAACTTACGCACTGCACTCGAGTGTGGGTACGTGCCAGAAAACTAAAAAAAACACCTATCTGGTTTAAGTAAAATATTGAGTATACACGATAAATAATAGTTATCCTGATACAACACAATCCCAAGTAATATATAACCAGATGCTATATAAGCGATTCCAACGGCAACTATTCAAAGTTTGACAATACAAGCCTCGGCGGAGCGGAGTTACGGTTTACAGACATTACGTCCTGCAGCGAGCAATATCTCAGTGGTAGTGATTACATTCGGGGCGAGGTGCAGCCAATCACGTGGAGCTTACGAGGGAACTAGCTGTAATTGTGGAATGCCAGATTGAACGGGAGCTCGACTGAACTTGCTTTAAGCTGCTGAATTTAAGATAAGTGTGATTCGTGGGATGCTTGTTTGAAAGCGGAACCAAATGAATTATTGAAACAAAATATTCTTCATTTCAGTTTATATAGTTTATATTTTTCTCTAAGAACGAATTAAAGGTTTTGTAACAAGATTAAATTGAATGTAAAGCGATCTCCAGTTAAGTATGTTGGTTTTATTACTCTCTATCCGCCGGATAGTGCTCATTTGAGTGATTACTACATAAGTGCAGGAGACGTAACTAATTCCATTAGTGATAATAGAAATAAAAATTAGTAACCTTTATATGTATTCATTTCGTAAAACATTTCTGTGTACACAATATGTCTATTTAGCTGTAGTTGTACCGCGAGTGAACGAATATAAATTACCGTATTCTGGGTCGTAAATAGGAGCAAGTTAAAAGGCGAGCTATACACGGAGCCGACACAAATTGGCACAAAGAAAGAAAACTTCAACGAATCAGTAAATAATTCAATCGTTTGTGTTGAAATCAATGGATTGAAAAATAGTTTTTATACGTTTCCAATCAACTTGGACTTAATACACGGGCGATAATATTGTTGTTACATCGAATCACCTAAACCTGATGCCGATTGATTCCAACTGAAACAATTAGTGGTAAATATTATTTAAATGGAAAGTACTTTATGTATGATTATTTGGATTGGATAACTTTGAAATTATGACAGATGCAATGATATATCTCGACAAAATACATATCAGTCGTGCAGCTCATGTGTATCCTGTGCTGCTGATACTCGTATCTGGAGATGCATACATACACAGACACATTGCTAAAACACACACATGACTAAGACAGCCGATTATATTGGCCACCTGGTGATAATTAAACGGGAACACAACAGTAATAGGGAGTATTGATGTTTTGGTGGCAGAATAGTTAATGAGGGAGCGATTGTTTCGGGCGCACCAATACCAATGATTATGATCTAGATAAGAAATTTTCAAGTATTTTAATGTGGTCGGGCGTTTTTACAACTGAGATTTATAAAATGTTCCGCTCATCCTGCTGGTGTTTGATTTGTTCTAAATTTAAATATTACAATTATGTTATTTTTTTTGTGTAATCGGTAGGCGGACCTGCAAATGGGCCACCTGATGTTAAGTGGCCACCACCGCCCATAGACATTGGCGCTGTTACAAATATTAGTCATCTTACTTCGCCGATGCGCCACCAACCTTAGTAACTATAATGTTAGTAACTATAGTTACACTGGCTCACTCACCCTTCAAACCGGCACACAACGATACCAAGTATTGCTGTTTGGCTGTAGAATATCTGATGAGTAGGTGGTACCTACGCAGACGAGTTTGCAAAATAAAATAAATGTAAGTTTCGTATTATTAAATTCATCGACCGCTTTACAATAATTTATCAAACTACAAAAAATAAACGTTACATCAGCGTATAGCGTAGTTTCTAACGAAATAAAAGCGTGACGGTGGAATTGAAAAAGAATAGAGTAACGTAAACGAATAAAAGATCGAGTGTCGGCCACGAGGGAGCCCGAGCGCCGCGCTGGTCTCTTTTCTGACGAAAATCTATCTTTCAAATACTCTAAGGTTCGTATAAAGGTTGTGCATTCATTCCTAAAGCGCTGCGAAGCAATATGTCGCTTTATATTTATTTGTTGCCAGTAGGATACGCTGTCACTACTCATTACGTGTTCCCAGCACCTAAGACCATAATGTTTATTTATCAAGTAAAACTTCCACTCCTCAGAAAATTATGTTGATTTTTTAAGTAAAGTTGATAGTTCTAATACGTTTTCCACGCGTACGTCCAATGACTATAGTGAACTATACTTCGCGAAACTCGTCTAGCGAATATCGATAAATAGCATAATCTTACAAGACCGTTATAATAATAAAACATGTTCTAAGTATAATACAATATTGTACCAATACAATCGATACAGATCCTTTACAATCGTAGGCTCTCGGAGAATAGTCGCGTCGATAATATTTATACTGTGGACGACGGTCGCGAGAGCGGCGCGAGGCGGCGCGGCGGGGGGCGGGGCATGTTTGAATAGAATATTCCTCTATTATAAGGTCGGCATCGGCACAGAGGCACGGAACAATTATTGTTTTATCTCCAATTCGAATGTAAATAAGGACTCGTTAAATTTTATTTCAACAATAAGAGAATGAAATATCAATTTCGTATTTGAACGATACATCGAAGTATTAATATTTGAGATAATTGTTACAACAGCAGTAAGTAAATTATAAATAATAATGTGATTAGATATCTATCGGTTAACTTTTGATGATTACACGCACTATGATTACATGGCAGAGCTTGTTTCGTGAACATATAACTATATTATATTTAGATATAATAGATTACATTTCGCAAGAGTGGCCCAGCGAAGTTGTGTGGGATATAAAAATATTTGAAATGTCCCCGCACTCCGCACCCCGCACCCCGCACTACGCCCGACAAGAGCCATTGTTAGGTTTTATTGATCACTCACGCAATGTTACAAAGCGTATGTTTTATTTAGCAGAATAAATCATACACTTGGAGAAAATTGATAATAGTGCTTAGAAGCTTTAGCTTTTATTATTAAAACATTCGCAGTTCTTATCTACTATATATTATAAAGTGGGTAATATAAATACACCCAACCCACACATTGGAGCGGCGTAGTGGAAGTGCCGAACAGGCACTGGCCACTATTAATAGGCTGTTACATTGCATTACACCGAAAAATTATCTGAGCTCCGATACTTTACATTACATGCGTTTAATCGTAGTCTTTGGGACTGAGAATTTGAATTTCATTGTCAACTTATGAAAGCTTATTATCGAAATATATAAGTTGAAGGAACATCCCTACAATTGGGGCGATCCGAGATACGTGGGTGCATATTAATGTAACTGTCTTGAACAGGTGCGTAAACCCTCATTTATACGTGAATAAGATACCAGTACCTGCAAGAACAAACTAGAAACTGACGACCGTACAATATCAGAATGTATTACATTGGCTGTAACAATTATGATCCTCCCTCGCGGTCCCTCGGGAGCATTCGCTGTGACTGTTCCAATTCAAACATTACTTAAACGAGTGACAAGAACGGACTGTCATGCACGCAACGTTTAGTGGTACTATTAGTCCGATCTGGTACAATCAGCTAAGTCGACTGCAGGCAAAGGCTCAAACCGTAGATGTTACATTACATAAGCACACTCTCGTTAAGGGACCGCCCCAAAGGACACTTACGTCAAAATAGCGAATCACCGTAAATCAGTTTTCAGTATAGAATGCCACGCCGCCGGCCCAGCCACGAACAACAACAGTAGGACACTTATATTAATTCGGTGTGGCGGCTGCCCTTAGTATTTTGAAATAATCATACTATGTTAGATAAGGGAAAAATATTATAAAAACAAATGTATTGAAGCTAATAATAAAGTGCAAGTTGTTTCTCTTTAAATCTGGTAATGTAGATAGAGGTTCGAGAAAATAAGATAAGCTCGTACCGACAACTTTTAGCACAGTTATACGGTCCCGCTAAAGTTAGATAACCGACCGACGTGCGGGCGGCGCTTCCGAATATACCGAACCTGTATGGAGTTTGGGACGAATGGGAGGTTGCTATTTATTAAAAGTCTTCGATTGTGTTGATGGTGACGTTCGTAATAAATGCAGTAACCGTTGTATAAAAGTATATACTTCTAGAATTATTGAAATCGTAAATACGTTGAAGAATTAGGCAATTTTAGTGATGCAGTATAATTGCCTTTATCTTAATGTGCAGTATCTCCACGGATTTCAGATCTAGATCATTCTTTAAATCTAATTTATAATTGTGTTCATCGATATTGATTGACATTCATAGTACAACATATCCTGCAGTATTTGTTGATCGATAATAAGCTGCGATTGCTAAGACTGCGGATCGATTTATTTATGTATGTTATTTCAGGGTTTAAAAATAATATCACGATAACTACAAACACCAAGATAGATAAAATCTTATCGTAGAGAATTGGAAGCATTTCCTACACTCCACTTATTCGTCAATGTCGGGTAGATGAAAGAAGCTACGTCAGAGGGATCACGACATCCTCAAACTCACTTTTGTGCGGGTCGGAGCGAGCGGTGGTCGTTAGATAGTTGCTTCTATAATATTATTAATTGCCTAACTCTAATTAATTGAACGGTTGAGTTGATAAGATGTGTTCTTGTTGGTTTTAGTAAGTCTAAGATTAGAAATAGCATTAATTCAGGATTGATTGGGAGATTACTTTCAGTCATTAATGTTTAAAGTATTGTTTATTTATCCTACTACTGCTTTTGAATACCTAGTATATTAACACAGACCAAGAGTGTGTGCTTATTATTAGACGATATAAACAATTCGTATTCTGGTTAATAACTAACTTATTAATATTATTAAAATGCAATTTAAAAATCCACAAGCGCAGTTAAAGAAGCGTTTACTTTGAACGTACTCGTATAAATATAAAAAGAACGCTGAGTTACAAAGCACAATTATTTTGTTCAAGAAAACGCATTTTACTTTCGTAAAATTGTGAGCTCGAGAGTCGAGTGTGCTTCGTTTTGTCTTTTGTTAAATTTTGACATTACTTAGAAATATCCTTTGGCGTCGTTTACTCCGTCTACATTTGAGTTGTTACTTTTAATATCGTTCTCAACTATAGCTAAGAGTTTACATTTTGTTACAAAAAAAAATGATTGATTTTTTATTGAGACTGCTACTACTATAGTATCATGCTGTAGGAAATGGCAGAAATATTTCTATGCTGTAATAATAACAAGCAAATTAAGACATATTAATTTTGCTATATATTTATCCGGTACGACTCGCGCGTACGTCGATGGTACTGGGCCAAAGCCTCCACCCAAGTACCGACAACAACAGTACAAAGGTTCCATGTAATCGAATAAACGACGCGTGAGCGTTTACAATGCGAACAAAAACACACACTTTGTTTTTTTATGCGAATAAAACACTAACATTCCGTTATCTGCGCATCTGAGCGTCACGTCGCGATGAACTAGCGCAGTAATTGAATTTTATTATCATTTTGACGTTAAAGAGCAATGCAAATATATTTTATATGAAATTGAGCTTTAATGAAGAATAAAACAAATGTCTTCTCTTAATATTAAAAAATTAAAAAAAGTTTCATAACTTAACTCACCTATAAAAACAAGATAATTAAATTGTATGTACTATGAGTTCATTCCGTTCGCCTTCTGATACAGACGTCTGCAAATGTTGGAAGATTGAGAAAATCCGTTATTTCTAAAAATGTGTAGTCATCGAAGTTTCCAAAGAGGTTTTTCTTTGCAGTTTTTCTGCTCACCCTTGATCTTAATGGGCGATAAACTAACAGATCCTCAGAAAACTATATAGCAAGTTATAGTGTGCAATCCGTGATGGATACAATTGAAATAAGCTTTGAATTATATTGGGCTTCTACCCACCAGTTAAACAATGTAGCCTAAACGTTTGAATATGCTCCAAACCTTCTCCTCAAAGGGAGAGGAGGCCTTAGCCCAGCAGTGGGAAATTTACAGGCTGTTAATGTAATGTAAGGTAAAAAAAACGTTTGAATATAAATACGCATGGCGCATACACATTACGAACCTATTTCCCCGTGGACGCAAGATTCTTAAGCTATATGTTTTGCATCCCTCACAACGAAATTAGATTTAAAATGAACGGCGCAGTAAGCATTGTGTATCACAAAGGCGGCGGCAGCGAGGGAATCGTATCCTCTTAGGTTTCTGAGAGAATTTAGCTCGAACGATGTCACGTGGTGAGACTTTAAAGTTTAAACTTAGCACTCGACTACGAGGAAAATATCCGTTATTTTAAATACTAAATAGTGTTTATAGTTTTATACAATACGAGATAAACAGACACGGTTTCCCGGTGTACCGCCCCTCCGTAGTCGCATTAATACTTCTTCGTTGTCCTTTGTGAAAAGTGTTGTTTTTTATTTATTTGTCTCTTTGTCGTGACGCTTTTTCGTTTCATCTAATTCCAAATAACAAAAGATTCTAAAGAAGTTTCACTTAAAAATTTTCTTTCGATATTTTTTATAATGTTAGTAAAATTTACTGTTCATAATGACGCGCGGAGAACTCGTTAACTCGGTATAAAGCGTATGGTTTACTAAGAAGAAATTGAAATAAAGCGTTTTTATAGTTCATTGCAATGACTAAAGGCAGAGATTAAAGCTAATAGCAGGCACTCTATGCTTTTTGAGCTCATCTCTGCCGTGTGACGCGGCACCCGGCGTGCGATTAAACGTTAACCCCCGCGCGCCCGACGGCCTTACAACTTACATCTACACGACATCGACAGCCTGTAATTATGAGTGGCGGCGCCCGCGCCCGACAGCGCACTGTCAACTTAACTGATAAGGCACGCAATCTTGTTAATAGTAGTATTTTTTGCAAATTATACATGTATATTTTTTTAACCTCATTACTTTCACAGGTTCGCTAAACTGAAAAAACACACTCTCAAGTCTGCTAATATCTTTTACAGCACAAGTTTACGGTTTCGAATAAATAAAATCTTAATAAAATGGGTGCCGATGAATGTCAGACGAGGAGAGTGGCACGCGATGGTCAGTTAGCTTCACATAAGCGCGCC
This sequence comes from Vanessa tameamea, assembly GCF_037043105.1. Classification (NCBI taxonomy): domain Eukaryota; kingdom Metazoa; phylum Arthropoda; class Insecta; order Lepidoptera; family Nymphalidae; genus Vanessa; species Vanessa tameamea. Next base: position 13,744,564 of record NC_087315.1, read on the forward strand.
GCTACGGGGGAGGAGTAGCGAGGGGCCTGTAACGACTCATTGGCCCAAGAACAGCAATACAAAGTATTTAGGTTTGCCCTGCGATAAATGATGAGTGGATTTTTTAACTGTTTGACATGTCATGACATGTTAACATTTCATTGAATTTTATTTGATGTGTTTTGTTATCTAGGATATAGAAGAACCACCATCCAAGACTTCCTATCTCTGAGTAACATTCTCGGTATCTCCCTGGAGTCCTTCGCAGTGATTTATCATTCTTCCTGAGTCGTCCCATTAAAACTCGCTCACTCGGAATCAGAAAATCCAGCTATTTGCGTAAGTAATGTGTGCGATAAAACTGTACACATTTAGAAATGCTTTGAATTAACATACTACCACTTCGTAACACTAAGCTTTTATTTAATATAACACTAATATAATGTTAAAGTTATTGGTATAAGCCATACCATCTATTCTGTAAGAGATTTTTTTGTATGTCCCTCGTAAAGAGTTAAAAACTAACCGTTACACGTGGTTTGAGGCGGGTCCTTTAATTGTTGTAATTAATTATTACCAAGTTTATCACATTTCACGATCATGTTCTGTGGTCAGTTTCCAGTTTGTTCTTACAGATACGGGTCTCGCTTATAAACATATAAACGAGGGTTTCCGCATCTGTTCATGTAAGGAATGAAACGATCTTCTCCCGGCTATTCCTTTTCATATTGAATAATTGTAAATAATAGAATTGACAAAAAAGGCGCGCTGGGTTTCTTTCTTTTTATTTGAATTTGTGTTTGTTCAAGGCCGTTACAATAAAATGCACTCACCTACCTCGGATCGCTCTATCCAACGTATCTCGGATAACCTCGTGTAAATTTGCGACGTATCTTTATTAAGGTCCGTTTCAGTTATTTCAAGCTTTGGACCGTAACGCTTGTTTCTGATATGACAATTGCTCAACATACATAACTCTGAGATTACAAAATATTTTTGTATGTGACTGCTAAAACGACAGCTGCGTTTTGCTATCGCGGCATAATTTGCGTGTACATTAATATTTTAGTAGAATAAGGGTCTACAACATTGAAATATCAGATTATTTAGAAAAAAACTTGTTTTTTTTGGGTTGAGAAGCATGCGAAGGTTTGCAATCTCATAAAAGTTTAATCTATAATTATACTGGTTTAAATAACCATAACGCTCCTCTATGAGTTTCTGAATTACAAAACCATTAATTTCTATTTGTATAAATAGATAAATGATCCTTTGAATATATACATTTAAATTAATTAAAAGTCATATGCTGTTTTGATGTGTAAAATTTACATACTTTTTGACATGTCACGATCGTGTTTAGCTTGTGGACTTATATTTTTTTCTGATGTCTCTACAATTAGAAGAAAGCAAGCATATTGGATGAGGCTTTATCCAATAGCTGTAAAAAAGGTGTATGTGTGCAAAGAGCGATTATACAACATAGTGTGCTCATAGTTGACAGCACATCTTCGTTGGCAAGCGGTCACCTCCATCCCAGGATCGAATCGGTAGTAGTTTCTAATTTGAATCAAGAAGTAAGTATAATGCTTCTATTTTGTATAACGGCTTCGATAGGTATTGATCACATAACAGTTTAACAATAAATATAATAATAAAATACAAGACAAGAATTGATTAGAGTATTAGACACAAATCTATTATATTAATGTTATCGGTGTGGCGATATCCAATCTATTCCAAATTTCCTTTTATATGATTAATGTAGTGCAGTAGAGAATGCGATGAAAGTTTCGCCAGCCGATAGTAAGCGGAGAGCCACAGTACGGGGCCGCGGGGGCGCGGGGGCGCGGGGGCGCGGGTTAGTTAGGAGATACAAACGGCTAGCGAGATATCTCGCGGCTTCCTCGCTCGAGGGCTGACGTGTATAAGAGCTTCTACACGAGACAGAGGAACGTGGCGAGCTAAAAATAAATTCATTTTTCTAAAGTCGGAAGTGACTTGGAGAGCGTATACTAACTTTTATGTTCTAGAGCCACTTTACATTTCATATATTTAGAGTTCTTTGTTTGGTTTGGAAAGGTTGAGACAGATTTCAAGGTTCTATCGCATGATATGGAATCAATAATAATGATGGCTTTTACTTTTTTATGTAAGGGTTTATTGGATTCATAAAGAGTCCTTCGAGATAAAAAGGTCGTGTAAGATCCGCGGTCTTAACATTCGAGCGGCGATCGCGTCGTAAAGTGCGTGTCGTTGCTCGAGAGTCACGTGACCTCCGCGGCTCTACGTAATACTGAAACACATCAAGGGGCACGTGACCGAATCAACTTGTTATTCCGGCCGCATCACTGCCTTTTAGCTCAGACAATTATTACTATGGGCCGCAGTTTATCCCGAGGGGAATTGGATCATCTTTTCATAAATCTGCACTGGTTAGGAAGCGTCACAAATAATCGTTACAAAATATTAGGTTCTTAGTATATCTACCTACGGATTTAAAGCTAATGGTTTTATTTATATAAAGACAGAAGGAAAACTGACGTATATTTCTTTGGAAGCTTTTATTAAATTTCGCCTGTTAGTGTGATTGAGTTTTGACTCACACAAACCTAGTGTGTATGAGTCAAATCCCGTCACAGAATTTTAAACAAGTTCACCCAAAAACGAATTAGTTAACTTCGCACACAATTTAATTACTGGCGATAGTACAATCGAGTATGCAAGTATTTTGTTTCATCACAATGACCGCCGAGCGAGCTTGACACAAAACGATTATGTGTGTATATGCATTCCGTTAACTGCCGGGCAAACTCCTCTTACTCGAGGATAAGGTTTGGAGCTCATTCCACTGCGGGTTGTATCTTTTCCGACTAGTACGATATGCATTACAAATACAAATTAATCATGCGAGAACTGATTGAAACTGATTTGGAACCGAATCAAATATTTATAGATACGATTACTATTGTAACCTTCCAATCTTATTAATTGCGATAGGAAATAATTTAAAAATATAATAAAGATATTAAGTTAAATTAAAATTGTATCGCTTGGTTCTAGTTTGAACCGTACTTCTTGCCAGTTGTAGTAAGTTATTAGCCGCTTGTTAAATATTGCAGATGGTATAAAGTTTATGAAGACGGGAGTTTGAATTTCCGATGAAATATCTAAGCGCTAAGTCCTAGTTGCTACTGCTTCGAAATGATTAACGAGAAACATTATAAGCTAAGTTGGATAGCTGAAGTACTAAGTATACCTAAAGACAAACGAACGACAGTGTCTCACTACTTGGTCAAGGCCTCCTATTCTGTTAATGAGAATGTATCATATTAAACTAACGACTTCCTAACTACTAACAATTTCTTAAAGAATAATTCAATATTTTTTTATCGTCCCGAACCGAGATTCGTTTGAGGGTATCGTGATCTACGGTCTTATAGGCGAGACACTGCAAATTAAATAAGTATTTTTTTTCGTTTGAGATATGATTTATTACTGACATTACGTTAATGTAGAAACATCTCGGAGTAAGAATTTATACATCGGTGTTTCAAGTCTAAGGTCAGAATATAAATCATTGTTGTACCAAAACCATACCTTATTCTACTTCTCTCAAAGTTGTAGGAGACAACACACTTGCGGGAAGCTCCATGCGACAAACGATAAGCCTCGCCCCATTGGTCAGATGCCTATCTGTTCGTTTTTAAACAGAAAAAAGTATATAAAGTATGTAATTATTTTGTCATATTAATATAAAATATCTTAAAGTACTTATGTCAGACAACCGTCTTTTGGTGGGCGACTTTTTAAAACGTGTTACATTCGAGCGTCGTCTTTGACCTGCGACAATTATGCAAATGTTGTCTGCCTCTAGGCCGGCACAAAGCGAATTATCATAATACCACAGAGGAAGTGCCGGGAAGCGCAACCGAGCGTCGCCTTCCAGATCTTGATCTATTCTCCCTTGTGTGCTGCTAACTCCACTCGCTCCACGTTCGTATAATCTTGCAGATTGAATATTAAAACTGTTCGCACTCTCGTCACTGCATCCATTGCTTTAATTAGTCGCAAGGCGATTTAACGAGTGAAATGCTTTTGTCAATAAAGTTAAAATGCAAACGTACTTGTTATTTTTTAAGGGTTTTTGTATGTCGATGTATTTTGAGTAGGATAAAATTATCACTCCCGCGTATTTCTGGCTCACGGCCGCCACCGTAAGCCAGCGTTGAGGTAACGTATTACGTATTTACATCGAGCCGAGTAGCCATGTTTGCGTCACCATACTTTCGTTATAAATTATGCTATTCTTTTTTTTTTAAATAAAGTTTTAATTAATAAAAATACAATACGTATTTGTCTTGTTTATTCATTTATTTTATTAATCGTGGATTATTATTTTGTTTGCAGATCCCTCTATAATTTTGTTTGATTATTACATCAAAAGAATAAATAACTAATATTACTCTTTTGATGTTGCAATTGTAATGTGATCGAAGTGACAACCTTGTCGATGCGTCCTCGTATGAACGTTAGGCCATGTTAGGAATAATTTATTTTTGGTAAAAGAAATGTGACCGCAAAAACAGAACGCGTCGCTGCGGCGCGCGACGGTAGCTTTAAGCTTTATTGCTGGCCACTTTGTACTTTTGCACGACGATTACATGTGATTTACACCCTCGTCGCTCCGGGCTGTTTTATCGTTAGAGCGACGCCTTTATTCATAAAAAAATATATGAATCCTTAAAATAGAAATTGGTCCCGTGTTCTCTTGAAATTTATAATTTATTTATTATTCGTAAAGAAACATGCAAACGTCGGCTAATCCTATGATGGATGTGTCCGGGATAAAGATATCTCACGCTTAGGCCGGGGTTCTCTCCCACTGACCCCGAGATAAACAAGGTCCCTTGATAATCAGCGGCAAAGTTATACATCGTCGTGTGATTTATTGCGGTATCTTGACTTGTTCTATTTGCTTAGGCGTAAACATTCCCGCAAAATGTTTAAATGGAAATCTGTCTGCGCACTGTGGAGTGTACGCAACGTTTGCTTTTAATTAGTATCGGAACTACGTTGTATTCCACGCGCGCGTGTTAGGGCGGCGCGCACGTATTGACGTTGCATATTTTTATTGCCTTTTCATTATAAATATATAGATATTTTTATCTCTTTCAGATGTGAGGAAAATTTGATACATGCAGTGACAATTATACCATTTTAAATAATGTAAATAGATAGAGATTAAACGCGGATATTTTCTTGGATGAAATCAAAAGATTAAGAAGAATTCGTTCAGAAATCAAAATCAAAATATACTTTTTTACAAGGTCTTTTGAATCGTCATTTAACAAACTATATTAAGTAAAGCTACCACTGGTTCGGAATGTAGATTCTACTGAGAAGGACCGGCAAGTAACTCAGTAGTTACTCTTTTTCAACATCTAAAAATACAGTCATGTTAGTTAAATACAATTATATATGTATGTTATATATCCTGCCTAGAAGTCAACAAGCATTAACTCCACGCTTTTTTATCATCTGTATAATCTTGTATCGAATAGTATGCCTTCTTTACCGATGTATTTTTTACAAATGATTTGAATTTATGAAACGGGAAAATTAAAAATGTGTGCGGAATTTTATTAAGTATGAAAACTGTATTTACAAAACCTAACCGAATGATGTCGCAGGCAGAACTCGAAAATAGCTTAGATTACTTTTGATTAAAACAACCAGCAGTCTCCGTAACTTAATCACGACGTTTTAGATTAAGAGAAACCAATTCGTAACATTTAAACAAGTGTTGAATTAAAATTAACATAAATTCAGCGACACGCGTTTAGGATAAATACCTCCATGATATACAGATTTGTTACAGATTGTGGGAGACAAGCAACGCTTTGTTATCGTAACTGATATTATAAATGCGAGAATCAGTTTATTTGTTCGTTACGCTTCCACAATTTGGTGAAAAAGTCAACTCGCCGACTGAGCCGAGATGGCCCAGTGGTTAGAACGCGTGCATCTTAACCTGTGATTTCGGGTTCAAACCCAGGCAGGCACCACTGAATTTACATGTGCTTAATTTGTTTATAATTCATCTCGTGCTCGGCGGTGAAGGAAAACATCGTGAGGAAACCTACATGTGTTTAATTTCAACGAAATTCTGCCACATGTGTATTCCACCAACCCGCATTGGAGCAGTGTGGTGGAATATGCTCCATACCTTCTCCTCAACGGGAGAGGAGGCCTTAGCCCAGCAGTGGGAAATTTACAGGCTGATTATATTTTATTTATTATGTCAACTCGCCCTCACACGTGGGCGGAATTGCCGGCAAGAACTAGTTTTATTAATGAGAACAAGCGAATTGTGTTCTTTACCAAATAAAATAAAAAATGATGACTCAAAGCCACGAGACTCGGAAAGGATCACGAGTAACCGTAATTGCATTACATTATTTATTCCAACCGCTCTTAATCCTAATCACAATATTTTGCTGCTCTACATAATGTAGTCATCATACATCGCGGAATCGGTGTCATGCTTGTTATATTATAATTTCACTAATGACATTACAATTATACGAAACGTTGTCACTCGTCCCTTCTCATACAATATCGCGGAACATTTTCATATTAAATTATAATTTCCCGGGACACGTTCATTCATGTTTTGAGTCAATAGCTTGTTTAAGTATACTCAAATATATTATATTTAAAAATATATGCTCAATAACAGCAAGCAGTCCTAAATCATATTATTATCATTGCAATCAGAGACTTAATTCGCTGCAGTTACTCGTTTTAGACTTGCGTGATAGCTCCCAATCCCAAACATTACGAAACTTCGTTTTGATAATTCTGATTTTATCAAACTAGACTTGTACGTTATCGTTCGTTGTATGTTAGCGGAATACCCGTTGTAAATGGGCGCCCGCGTATCGCAGAGCTCGTCGCGTGACGCGAACAGAATTACTGGCATCGCGAACGATATTTTTATTGCAAACGACGGTGTTCGCCGCGTGCTCACTTTTATTAAGTATAAGTCTAAAACTAAATTAGCTGGAAGACCCAAACATTTAGTTTTTTAAAACTATCTTGTAAAGTCTCGTTGCTGTTACCACCGGTTTGACCAAGATTGAATTAAATTAAAGTTTGCTACCGTAACCAATGTAGAAACACAAAACTTTACGTTCCCGATGCATGTACGTTAAGGCAGGTTCTCAAACGGCTTTTAGTTTTTATTGTCTGTATACTACGTAAAGGGACGGGTCATCAATTAAAAGCCCTCACAATACATCTAAAAAGCTCGAGGAGACTCCGCAGGAGAGAGTGGGGGGGGAGAAGTTTCTTGAAGCTGATTAATTATAAAACTGGCTGCCGCTTGCAACGTGGAAATAAACTTCGTAATTATACAGTTAACGCGGAGAATCTTAAAACCAAAACATTATATTGGTGTAATCGTCAGTTATATAAATATAGGTATTATGACGCCATTATATCAAAATAATTATATAAATATTTATACTTAGCGAAGAAAAAAACGAGGACAAACTATCCCACAACATTGTTTCAGCCCTTTTCATAAAACTTGTTAAATTAATCCTAAGAATATTTTTTCTGGTATAAATTGCAGCGTTTAATTCTTTTGTAAAGCTTAAGTTGGCTCTTACGAGCAATTAGAAATTATAATTTTATACGATTAAATTACATATAAAGTAAGCACCGGTTAGGAAGTATTTTTACAAATCTCATTAATCGGTAAACATTAGGTACAGTCTCCTGTCACTAGGACTAACTCATATAGCTTTGAGTTAATTGCTTTGTTTATTTATATTTTATTAGTTTGAGTTTCATAAATTCGCAAAGTTAAAAGTAACTAAACTGTTTAAAGAGATCAACGAGTATGTGATAAAATCCACCTGAACGATTTTGGTCACATCGGCCTTACGTGCTTTCTGAGGCGCAATAGCGCGCTGCCAATTTCCAGATACCAGGTTCCTACTGAGACTGTCGACGGAAAAATCCAATATTTTTTAATGGTTTTAAAAAATAACAGCCTGTAAATGTTCCGCTCCTGAGCAAAAGAATTTCATCGGAGACTTGCAGGTTTTCTTTAAATGTTTTCTTTCAACACTGAACAAGAAATAGTACATGACAAACTTACTAGTAATTATTGTTACAAAAACCAGTCTTAAATGTAATATTATAAAGAGTTACAATAAAAAATCTAAAAAAACGCAAGCACGACGATTTAGCTTAAACGTACGTTAATTTAACAATATTCAAGCGAAAACGTTATGGAAATACTCTGGGGTTTAATTATTAATTTTAAATTTCAGCACCGTTTTCATTTTGTACCGTTACGTTTATTTAAGCGGCCACTTTCCGTCGCAAGAAATAAATTATTAGACGGTTTTCTGTTTCTTTCGCCCACTAGCTTGCTGTCTCTCTTTTTCTCTCAGACCGCACGGGAGTCGAGAAAAAGTCATTACAATGTGTAGTGCGGCGAGAGCCACCCGAAACTCGGAGATGTTGAAAAACAAAATTTCCGTCAGCCTCTCAGCACAATGAGGTTATAACGAATGAATAATGAAAAAATCTGTGTCACTTCTATTTCGAATCGTCGAAACTTTTTTTTCATTGAACACAATACGGGTATGAATGAATAAGAGAATGATTCTTCAAAATGTATATTGTGCTGGCATTCGAGTATCACAAGATATATTTGCCTTTAAAGAGACGAGTGGCCCGAGACGAGTAGTTAATCTTAATGATAACATTTCGGGTTCTAGATTGGGCAAACGTGATGGGTTCAAAAGCTTAATTTGTGTTAATAATTAATTTCCTGCTCGATGGAAAAGGAAAACGTCATAACGCTGATGACATGACGTGTATCCATAAATTCGCATTGGAGCAGCGAGCACGTCTCCGCCCAGCAGTGGGGCTCTAAACTCTAATATTCTATTACTATATGTATTTGAAACAAAACAATGAATATAATTATATTAATATAATCATAGTTCGGCCTGTACTCATTACGAATAAAATCTTACCGAGAGTTCTGTTAAATATTTTTAAAAGCAACAACAATTGTGGTGTCTACAATATATATGTTATACCAAGTTTAGTTTAGTGTTAATCTATTACAAATTAAGTCTTACACCGATCAAAAATATATGAGTGATTTTTGGGGAACTTTTTAAAAAACCAAGAATTATATATATAATAAAACACACTTCTTTATTACTTTAGTATGACTATAATATAAACCAAAACTGCGAAAATGCATAGAATAGGTACACATTATTTTTATTTACAAAATTACAAAAGATCATCTACGTTAAGATCCGTCCATTTGTGTTAAGATACTATTCAGTAAAGTCCACTCAAGTTACTACATTTTTACTTCATTTGTCAACAAAATATAATTTCCTGCTCGATATCAACGTAAAGATGGTTCTTTGTATCGCTAAAGGACGGCTTCGGTGGCGAACACGCCTTTATGAGCCGCGCTCACGACATCCGCTATACGAGCGGAGATAGCGGGGAGTTCCCAGTGCTAACGTGTTAGCGAAGTTTATTCAAAGCCGCGTGTCGTATATTACGCCGTTAAAGTAGATGGGTGTTTTACATTTGTTAAAAACGAAGATCGTGTCACTAACCGAAGATAATTTTATTATTAGTAAATTCAAGTTTTAAATATTCTCATATTCCAGTTCAAATGTATACAGGATTATGTATAAATACATAGTATTATGCTAATGAAAACGAAACGAACCTCTAAAATAGAGAAATAAACGTAAACTATGCTATTTTTATTTTGCCTATTCTAGGAAAATACCGGACTTGGGTGCTGTTGAAAGTTAGATACACTCCGTAACAAAATACGGTTCCGAAATTACATAATATTAGGTAATAATTAAATAAAATACATTGGAATAGATGAACTCTTTTTTTGCGCCAGTTAAAAATATAATAATTAACTGATTCAATGTTACTTGTGTAAATTTAATATATAGTAAAAATAGTTACATTATACACAAGTTTTATTTAAATCACACATATGCACGTACTTTAATTAAATCTATACCAAAAATTAATAGCCATATCATCGTCTTTTAAACAAATTCGACGATCGATCCATCGTTTGTGCCGAATTTGGACAGTTTCAGTGAAGGATCTGCTGTCTGTGTGTGTAATGCATAATATATGGAATGCTTGAAACATCTATTTTCCAAGGTTTCCTGTTTCGTAAGTCGTACACGTAAGTGTGTATTTTCCAAAAACCTAAAGAACTTCGTGTTTTTTATCACAAAAATATATCTGCAAACGGACCACTTGAATGTTTTTTTTTTTGTCCTTCTAATCTCAACAGACATTTCTGTCGAAGTTTATCAATAAGTCAGTATATTTGTCTACCGACATCCATTTCATATGCCAATATGACGAAGGTACTGCAAATGGTACAAGTCGAACTGGTCGTAACGTCGATACAGCTAGCGGTAAGACGTGACGTCTGTAACTTTCCTCAGTCTCCGTGAAATTGCTTCCTTTGTTGTCCAGGCTCTGTAAGCGACCAGACGAGGCCAACACTCTTTGATCCTACATGACGTCTCAGTGTGAGCGCATATAAAGTTCACTTTTCGCAATTGCCATCTTATTTATTTGACCAGTTCAATTTATTAAAAAAATATCTATCTATCTATATATTTAACTATTACTAGTATTCTTCTTTTCCAATTAAATTTAAAGCTTGTGCTATGACAGGATGCCCCAATAGCCCGAAAGGTCAGTATCAAACCTGCTACCGTTACGTCGCCGGAAACCGTTGAACTTTATTACAGAAAATATTTATAGTTGACAACGATTTATTGTTAAGGAATCAAAATCATGAAATTCGAACTCTTTACCAAATTACTATGAGACACGAGTGCAGTCTCATTTTTTATAAAGACAGAGAGTCTCATAATAAGGTTTAGGGTTTATATGCCATACGAGATAAAAATAACAATAGCGCTGTGAATTCGTCGATCTGGCGCCGGGATTGTTTTTAGTATTGTCATCGGCACTTAAAATGTTCGGGATCGGATTAGTTCAGTGAAACTGCCTTCACATTCAATTGCCGGATTGTATGCGCCAACTAACAGGTGAAGTAACATTCAAAAATGGCTTATAATGATTAGTAACGCTGTCACTTTCTTCTCGATGGCTACACTTGTGTATCTATATGCTTACAACAATAATACTCGTTGTAGAAGCAACGACAATCGTTGTATTAAAACATAAGAAGTAATTAGTAAGAATATTATGTCTCAGACTATATAATCAGACTCAGCCAAGTCAATACATCTATTATTCCTTCATTTAAATTATATACGACTTTGTATGTGTTAAAAAGAGTAATAAGTTTCTTATCGGTTCTTCTCGGTAGAATCTATATTCTGACGATTCGAACTGTTATAAGAGCAAAGAGTACTGTCCAATTAATACCCACCAACAAATAATATAGTATACTAAAATACCTACTCGATTAAATAGTATTTATATTTTTGTTTTATTATTTAAATAAATTGCACAACTATTAGTATTAGTACAATTGGTAGTATTGTATACAGCTTTCAGAATACTGGATGATATTCTCAATAAAATACAACATGCCATTTTTGTTCATGTTTCGCGCGAATTATGTCAGAGTAACTCGAATCCAAACGTTTATTGAAAACGAGTGAGGTATAACGATCAGGGGCATCGAGCGGCACGACCTTCGCGTAAGTTTACCAGATTTTTCTGTCACTATACGCATGAATCTAAAGTAATTGGTCTCATATTACGATTATTTCAAAGGAAAACTGTCGTTTATTCTGTTTCCGGTGAACTGAGAATTCAAAACCGGTGAAATTTGTATTATTAGTTGTACTAGAAAATTCGAGTAAAATGGATGGTAAAAATAAAAATACAACGTTTTGCGTATATATTTATTTCATTTTGATGTATATCTGACGAAGACTAAAGATCCATGCATACACGAGTAACAAACATATTTATAATGGCGGTAAAAAAACCCACGATCGTCACGGGACCCAAATGTGAAATATCTCTAATAGGTGGGCAAAGCCGCGGCCGAAAACTAGGATATTATATACATATATATACATATATGTACTCGTATATATACAGCAACGAAATAGAGAGCACCGGAGCCGGGGCAAAACGGCATAAGGGAATATCTATGTATGCAATGAGAACACATTGCACAATAAAAGCTATATTCAATATGAAACCAGCTTATCATAAAATTAAGAACAAGTTCGTAAGACGTAAATGAATAAACAAAATGTTTGAATGACACACGTTTGTTGGCAATGGTCTCCTAATTTTCCTTTGTCTTCCTCGACACTTCCTAGACGTGGGCTACGGCTGCTTTCCACTTTATATGCATTAGGAAACCTCAGTAAAGCGTCTCAAGTGAAAAAGAACACGAGGAGGGTCGCTGACATTATTTTTTTATTGCAAGAGTAAGACGGGTGAAAGTGAATTCCATTAACTATAAATATTTAATTGTGTAACGGAAACCGTGAACTTAACTTCTAACGTCTTAATCGAGATCTGATGATCACTTTGAAATAAAAACTGACATAAAATATCAATTGATTAAAATGTGTTTTTTTTTTCGCGGTCATTTAAATAAATTTACCGATTTGACAAGACAGTTTTAACCGCGATCACAACGCTTCGACAGAGTTGTACCTTTAGTGCCATTCCTATACAAAATAATACTATTTTGTGTAGGAATGAATTTTGAATGTATTAATTTTTATGTGTCGATTTTTGCTTTAAGGACTCTGGTGGTATATTATGATATTTAAAATATAAAATTTAATTCGATAAAAGTCGAGACAAAACATTTAGAATTCCTTTTTTGCAAACTTGAGAACTTAATATTTTTAAAAAGTCTGCTATTCTACACGATCTACTTTAAGACTGCAATTAACATTTTAAAACAACTAATATTATAATTGAAAATAAAAAGAAATTAGATAATAATTTATAATATATTGTACAACGAATTGTTTTATTTCTTCTTTGAGTTGATATAATAGACAGGTGTAGCCCCTAGCTAAACTCTCACCTATAAAGGAGATTCAACTGAGGAAGTGCCCATTGGCCTTTGCGGCATTCTCTTTAGATTATTACATGGCTTAACAAGTGGTCGATAGTCAATGGACACAATAGTATTCTCACCACAACGACCCACGTGATATAAAATCAAAATATACCTTATTTGCGTAAGTTTTCACGTTATAACGCAATGAAAACTAACATTGATTCCGAATGTAGATACTACGAAGAAGGACGCCAATTGCACTACAATTAAAAAAATAATGCTTCCACAAGGGAAACCTAAAATGAACAGTTGTAATACTACTCAGTAGACAGCATCGTGTCATCGATATTTAGCACATGTCGTATCGAAACAGACCGCATACATACATCAGCTGGCTCAGCGTCGACCCGGTCGATATACTCGTATAGTATTGAACTAACAAGCAATCGCTGGTCTGACCGCAGCGTACACTGCAGCTCCAATCGCTGCGGCCAACTTGCAATTTCACCGGTTTTATTCATAGCACGTAGAATGTCAGATTAGTATTAGTTTGGCAACAGTAATCGGTTCTATGTAAATTAAATTTGACGACAAATTGTTCAATATCAGTGTAACTGTATCACTTACGTCTACTTGGACCTTACGGCGGCTGGCACGGATGCCGTCGTCAGGATCTCATATTTCTTTCAGTGTTAATACCGATGGGCGAATGTAACCACTTCTACTATCCGATGACCAATGCGGGCACACTTAAATAATCAATACAAATGACACACAAAATACTCGGACATAATTGTCTAGTGGCCATCTGCCTTTTTAAATTAAAAATATTTTTTTGGTAAAATTCTTTAATGTAGTATGAATATTTAGACAAAAAAAGTACAGAAGAGCACGATGCTAAATGATTCCCTACAGTTTCGTAAGTTTCGACTACAAACGGCAAAAATATGCAGGTGCTAATGAGACAAAAACGTTTTAACATAATCTCGCCTCCAGCGAGCCGTATCTCAGAGGCTCGAGATTTCGCCTAATTACCAATTTTGAATCAAAAGAGCAGAGAACACTCGCCCGGATGTTTATTAAAGCAACCGCAACCCTCTCCGGCGCCAGATATTAATCGCCCAGCGCTCTTCTTTTAGATACGATCATTTTTTCAGAAATCAGTTTTAAAGCGGCCCCGTGCTCCTTCGTTAATCTGCGGAGGATATTTGTGTGAGGTCAATGACTTCTTGCCATTCCATAATAATAATTATTATAATAAAATTTTATTATAAAAACCAATTATACACAGTATAATGTAGCTCTAGTTCCTGAACTAGATAAGTGTTTCACGAATAAGTTCCTTCTCTTAGATTACTACTACATGGCCTGGCAGGTTATAAAACATTGTTAATACAATTATAATAATAAATTGATGTATGCGAAATCATGTATGTGTGTGTGTTTGTGTGAGAGTGTGCCTTTACTTTATTTATAAAATTATAAATCTAACATTGTTCGTTTTATTGTTATCGTTTATTTGTATACGTAATCAGATGTTTGTAAGCATCGTTCACTTTCTTAAACTAAATTGTGCGCACCTTTTAATTTACAAATAAAAGGCATTTTCAGTATTTCATAAGCAAAAATAAAACATTTTAATATTTACGAATCAAACCACTTTATCATAAAATCTATTAGAATATTTACGCTTGACGTGTAAAGAAAACTGACACGTGATATTTTCAAATTACCGTTTTAACTGAACAGATGTTATAATTAGGCAAAATTAAATCACTAAAAATTGAATTGTTGGTTGATAGATTTTAGGCGTAATGGCTGTCATGGGACGAATTTATGACTGCGCCATTATCTTGAGCTCATTATCAATATCAATGTTTTGAGATCGCTATGATAATTGTAATTTATCACATTGTAACACGGACTAGGTTGATTTTGATAATTAATTGCCACTAAATCTATGGTAAACAGTTAGCTATTTACTCATTGAATGCCGTCCGCTTATTTGTGCCCAAATGCCTCGGTACTAATAATTAAGGCCACCCAGCTCATAACATCCGCCGCCGGAATTTAGATATCAGCCTACGATGTAACTTGGCTGAACGCTGATGGAGCTGTCGCTGTATAATACTATGCATATAAAGCGATTTGCATGCTGTGGATTGTATACATTTATACGTGTAATGAAATTGTAATAGGGCTGCGTCTGTGCGTGGGATTGAATGTAGAGACAATGCTATGAAATAAAAATAAAGTGTTATAAATCGTTTGAAAATTTTACAAATACGTTTCTTTCATATAAAACTAAAAAATAATGTAAATTTTGGCTTGAATTTATTTAAATTTCTATATATATATAGATATTATTTTTAGGTAAGCATTAATAAATGTATATAATGACTATTGAACTTTTTGCAGATAAATAAGTACAAACAAAAAACAAAATTTATGAAATAACTGAATAATTTTAAAAGCAAGCTGTGCAAGGATTTCGTTAATTCTACATGGAGTTTATTGAACTGAAATGAACTAAATTTGTATCTACGCTTAGATTGTATTTTACCAGCTCTGTGTGCAATATTTCAGCTCAATGGCTGGGGGAACTGGTTTAAAACTCAGTTACAAAGTAAGTTAGCATTATACATATGAAGTTTAATAATAAAACTTACAATAGAACAACTAGTATAAAGCAGTTCGAGCGGCGAAGATGGTTGGTACGCTGTTTAGCTTAGTCATTCCTCATGTAAAAAAGCTTGATAGGGAACAGAAGTAAAGAATCGGTGCGGAAGTATAGCGTATTAATTAATTATTACTAATTATGAGTATTATGAATAAGTACACCCATTAACCTGTTTGACGAGCGCTGATCATTACCTTCTTACGTGATAACTATACAAGCAGACGCGGCGGTTCGACTTACATACCATAGTATACACTAAATTACACTGACGGGTAATTGCTTCGTTAACGATCGCCTGTAGCACTAATGCCTTTCGTTCCATTCAATTTAGTTATAATAATATTCTAAGCGCGGCATTTATTTTTGTATTAATTGTAATTTTGAAACTTTGGAAACAACTTCACAAGTTGTTAAATTTAATAAAAATTACAATAAAATTAAAAGGGTTCAAAAATCATTCTATGTTGCAATTGGAATATTCAAACGCTTTTATTTCTAATATCCGTTAATGCAAGCAATCATTCGAATTCAATTTAGCTCAAGATAAATATATTGGCAAAATATAGCGACGTACCCACTCGTGAAAAGAATCCCCAGCGGGACGGGGATATTACTAGCTAGATCTCTACCCAACATAGTTTCAAAATGTCTTTCCAGTCTCTTTTTAAATGTCGATACGTTGATAAAATCATATATCAAAATATAGCTGCTAATGTTACTCTAGAAACTCATTAAAAAAAAATTAAGCAAAGGATAAGATTTTAAGAAAATAATGCTTGCTGCGCTGATTGAAAAAACGATATTTTGTAAGTAGAGGTTTTGAAGTACTTCTTGCACTCGCTCGAAAGAAAACACGGGTATAATTCTGCTAACCGGTGGTATCAACATCGATTTAACTTTTCTTTTTTTTTTTTCGTACTTTTCATATTTTTGATACATACATTCTGGTACAATGGCTTTCAAGGACAGTGAGCATCAATGCTAGCATTGTTTCATTTAGTAAGAATGTAACACGACGAGCTACTTTAATCGTGAATCGCTCGTATGTAAGCCGGTTATGGATTTTTTATCTATTATATGTTATCTTTGTCTGTACGCCTTCATAACGTAAAGTAAGCGTAAAGCATAAGCGCCGTTTTTTTCTGAAGCATTACGGCCACGTGTTAAAAATTCTGTTATTGGCCTTATCTTTACTCTCGGTGGGTCCACGCGTATCAGCACTTTTAAAATACTTTCACTTTAAACATCACGTGCTAACTTTACCGTCATTTGAATCCTGTGACATGAAGATTATTTTGATTTTATTCATTTTACGTATATTCAGAATTTGCGGTTTGGCTTAACACAGCTAAAGATGCCAATATACTTTTATAATAAGCACATGTTCAGCGCTCACCCGTGTCGTGCAGGTGACGTCCTATACATTATGTATGCGCCGAAAAGTGTTCGACATTTGTCTTCTCCTCGTCAAGGGAGCTTTTGTAAAGAAAATATTCTGCAAAGATATGAGAAATATACGTGAGCTCGGGGTAGCTTATGTTCAAATTTTAGTATAATTACATTCATACAGCCGATGACTCGACTGACGTCCCGAGACTAAAGCGAGCGCTATGTGCAACGCGTATGTAAATAATATGACATTAGTGTTAGAGTATAATATGCCTATAATTTATATTGTATTTGTAGGTATCGCCGACCTTTCTACTGCCAAACTGCAAAAGTTTGTATAACAGGTGCAAGAGACATAGCTTCTAACGTCCATTGTTGGCGGCATGTTGTCACGGTCTAAGGAATGGTTAGTATTTCCTAGTATCGATGTCTATGGGCGATTGTGATGCCTTCCCCGAGAGATATTTACTGAAGTAGACTGATGTATGTAGATGTGGTTTTGGGCTGGAATAATCAAAATACGAAGGAGAGCAGGCATTATTATTATTCATTACATTTTTTTATGAATAGAATAAGTAGTATAATACTAAAATGTTGATAAAAATGTAATATGTAGCGATTAATAAGTTATTTCAGCTAATGTTTGAGCAAGAACAGAATGTGTTCGAGGTGACTCGGTTTCCAGTAAAACCTAAATTTCTATACTACAGCCATCAGTTTTAATCTTATTATCTAATATTTTCTCTCGTATTATATTCATCCTACGAATATTTCGTAGTTACGGCTGACGCGAACCGGCGGCAGGTGGGCTTCTTTTATGCTTGAACAAATATTAAGGCCTTTCGAAAAACCACTCAACACGAAATTTAGACGCAGGGATTATTTGTCTGAACCCATTTATAAACAAACGAGTGAGCCTATTCATGCTTATTTAAATGCTTCATGTCGTTACTTCAAACGCCTTACAGAAATATATAAAAATAACAGTTTATGTATTAGCTTTGAATAATATTAAAAGCAGATCAGCCAAACTAACAGAATTTAAAGTTAACTTCGCCCATAGACATCGAACAAAGGGAGTACGATGCTAAGTAACTGTAACTCGTGCCTGTAACTCCGCATTCTTATTCATTGCCACGCCGCGATACAGAGCGCTAAGCACATTATTTAAATATGAGATATATCAAGTAAAAATTCAAGAATTGATTTGTTATTATTCTGTGCGGTGTATTTATTCATATTAAATCAGAAATCATTTCAGCTATCGCTGGCGGCTTTTCCGATACGACTTGGGAACCTTCAGGAGAAGTGCCTACTTATTAAGTATTTCTTAAAAGCCGGCAGCACACCTGCCGCCCGTTAGTGGTTGGCGTCGGTAGTCCACAAGGTGAGCCTCCTGCTCCTTTACCACATATGCCATAAAATAACTATTTTTGTAGAATATTAATTCTGATGTTTCTTAGACGAATAAAGAATTGTCTAAACTGGGAACACCTTCGTTTCTTTAAGTGCGACTTCTTTGTCAGACTTTTTATATTAATGCAGTATTATTATTATTCACAAACAAAATTCGTCAAGAAGACAGTTATAAGAGGTGGTGTGCAGTGTACATTAAAAGTAAGAAACATGCAGTAACAATTTGTAAATACATATTAACGATCATCTGTGATAATTCGTTACAGAGTCTATGTAACGAGCCAATAAGCCGAGAATTGGATGGAAAAGAATGAATAGGTGAAAAAGAGACAGACAGTCCGACCAGCAGATATTTACGCGCGGCTGGAGGGGGCCGATGTTGGGCCAATGTTGGGCCGATGTTGGGCCGAACTTCCTAAGGATACTTATGTTTTATTTTACGACTCGTAAAATGAAATTCTCATAAAATGTTCACTTTCCTTCCGATTAAGAGGGTTTTTGAAATTAAAATTCAATATCAATAACATTAATGGAATTGATAACAAATAACATACTAATATAATCACAAATCATCTTAAAAATAAAGTGAACGTGTCGAGAATATTAATATTGAATGATTATTATTAACAAGAGTATTTTCAATTATCTTTCTAGTTATTTTTCGAAATACGGAAATGCTAAAGTCCTCCTGATTTTAGTAGTGACGACCGCGCGTTGAAACCTGTAGTGCGAGAACTATAAACTACTCACTACACCTTCAACGCAAAGACAACGATGACATTTTGTATGTTCTATCCGTCGTTGCTGTAATTACATCGGGACACTCGTCCTTAGCAAGGAAACACGGCTAACGCAGTGCACCTGTTTGGATGAAGGCCTAACACAGGTGACGAGGCCCTACCCGAGGCACATGCTTAGACTTAGCAACACCGCTGTCGGTGCGAGTGGGTAAGGCTTCGTTACATTATTCATGGGCTCGCGAACATTGTACGACTCGCATAAAAGGAACAGATGTTAGTGGAATAAAAACTTCACAACGGCTCAGGAATAAAATTCCCTTGTGTGACAAACACGAGACTCGTTCGGTTGAATAACTCCCTTTCAGCGTTATTTGGTGGGAGGAGAATATATACAATTGGATTATTATAATTTATCATTACATAGTATAAAACAAAGTCGCTCACCGCTGTCTGTCCCTATGTATACTTAGATCTTTAAAATTACACAACGGATTTTGATGCTGTTTTTTTAATAAATAGATAGATTCAAGAGGAAGGTTTATATGTATAAAACATGAACAATATAGTAGAGAAACACTGATAATTTTAGAGTTTCCTGAAGTGATGTCGTAAATAAACACATTTTTTGCGCTTAAATTCAAACGCTGGCAGAACCCTACGAGATAGATCAAAATAATGTACTACAGTATTATAAATCTTAAAAAGGTCTTCAAAAAAGTCCCTGGTGGTATATATCTATGTCTTAGGGATAGCCCACAACAACCACTTTTTATCCTTTATTTAAACGTTTTTAAGCAATACAGCATTAATCCTTATCCAATCAAGTACAGTCAATTCGGGTAACATTGAATACTTTTTGTGATTCATTTTATATTATCAGTAAGAGTTGTATGTGTACACAGCAATTTTATGGTTTAATTAGTGTTTTCATTAGCTTGTTTATCAAACACAATAGAAAAAAATCATAAAAAGGATGATTAACTTCCGAAAATTTAATCTCAAATCGGGGTTCAAAGTTATTACGAATTTTGGGTAACTTTGAATCATCAATTTTTGGAGACGAAAAATCTTATTTTTATAGCTTTAAGGTGGATTTTTGCTTTGTTAGACACGTTTTATACGATAATAAATGTATAAGCTGTCCTATATCAGCTATTTCCATCAGCTTTTTTTAATATTTTGTTAGGTGCTGCCACATTCAATTTTTTTACCGTTGTAGGGGAAAAAAATTAGAAATAAATCTGACGTACGTACGTGTTTTTTTAACAAGTGCCCAAAGCCGTGCCAAAGCCTTTTAGCGTTATCAACTAAAGAGTCAAGTCACTGGTTGAATTCATTACCCTCTAAAAATCATGGGACACTTTTAGATAATGAATATTTCCGCATATCAATTGGTCTCCGACTGAGAACACCGCTGTGCTCTGAGCACAGATGCCCGTGTCGAAAGGAGGTGCACTTTTATGATTTACATGGTCTCTCTTACCCAAGCTGAAGCAAAAAAAAGATCTAAATATTCGTGTCTTATGTCAAATTACTTTTTTGTCCCATATGCTGTCGAAACACTTGGCCCTTGGAGTAGTGGTGCAAAAAGTTTCATCAAAAGTATAACACCTCGCCTTATTGCCTCCACTGGTGACAGGAGGGCTGGTTCGTTTTTAGCCCAGAGGATCGGAATTGCGATTCAACTATGTTATGCTAGCATTCTTGCCACCATTCACCACGAGGTCAAGATTTGTACAGTAACTATTTTTAATTCATATTTATATATATATTTAAGCACTTAATGTTATCAATTCTTATAATAAATTGTCTACGTACGTATTCTTTTTTTACCATAGACTTGTAAACATATTATTGGTCGTTCCATTTTACGCATTCAAGGAAGAATTACAAAAAAAGCTTAGAAAAAAAATATTAAACAGTCTGTTTCATTTCATTCAAAGTTGCACTCAAATTCAAAGTTCCCCGAAATGACTGTACCTTAAATACTTTATGCATTTCATATGGATCAATATGGCCCTTTACAAAATGTAATTTAAATGATTTTTTTCGAAGATATTACAGATTTAAAACGATTTGTATTGTGTAACGACTGAAAAACTGTGAACGTTGTAAGACATTCTGTAGTATATTTAGTACCAGCATTGCACCTGTGCGAAGCCGGGGTGAGTCGCAAGTTTATAATAAGTCTCTGATTCTAAACATTTGATCGTTATTTCAACCTTAAATCAAGCTTTAACTCAAAAGATAAAGATATTTGTATTGATCTTTTTTTTAATCGGTATATTATCAGTGACTAATATACTGTGAAGATTAATTGAAATATCCAAAATATTTACGAAGTTTTAATAACGTAGGCTCATTTGAATTTCTATTCTGCAAATAGATAATAGTAACATTCATTTTGCATAATTGCTTATTTGAACATTCAAAACGAATTAATTCGCAGGTTAGAATGATCAGTAATAATATTATTTAATCCCGTATAAAATTTGTTTTAAAAATATGTTAAATATTCGAAAAAAAAAATACGTAGCTATATAAGCTTAAAAAAATTAAAAATGCACAAAACACTTGATTTGAGTCCTCTGTATCGATTTTTGTAAGGACGCTATGAAATATATTTTGTATTTGAATATTTGGACAACGGAGAGAGCATAAACAATCATTCATTTATACGTATATCACCGATATGGCGCTTCACTATAGCCGCGCCCGTTAACGCAGATGTATTAACCACTGCGTGAATTGGTAATTCGCGACTCGCAGGGTATTCTTCCAATGGTAAAATTTATCATGAATCATTTTAATAAATAAGGAATATTATTCTATACAAGATTAATTGTAGATTTTTTATGATATAGCTAGGCGAAGGGGAATGTGGGCCACTTGGTGTTAAGTGGTCACCACCGCCAGTAGACATTAGTGGTGTAAGAAATATTAACCATTCCTTACATCGCAAATTCGCCACCAACCTTAAGAACTAAGGTGTTATGTCTTTTGTGCCCGTTGTTACACTGGCTCACTCATCCTTCAAATCGAGATACAATAAAACTAAATATTTGGCAGCGCTTTGTGCAAGCCCGTCTGGATAGGCACCACCCACTCATCAGATATTCTGCCGCCGAACAACAGTACTCATTATTGTTGTGTTCCGGTTTATGACCAGTTACCATCAGGTTGTCTATTTGCCAGTCCATCCTATATGAAATACAATTAGTATAAAACTTTAGAAAAAGCTAAAAATCACCAAATAAATTCAAATCCTTAAATCAGAGCAGTACCCTTACCTATATACAGATTTTAAAGTTTTATTTCTATAATTTAATACGATTACTACACGTAACGCATACACACATACGTAACGCAAATCTTTTGCCAAGAGAACACGATCCCGAAGGCGAACTACGCTATTCATAGTATCGTAGGCGGGTTCTAAAGTTGAGACCGTCATTATCAAAAGTTAGGAATGTTTTTGTAGGTCTGGTCCCTCGCAGGGTCTCGCAACCCTTCCAGCGCTGCGGTATTATGTTCGCTCAATATTAAAGAATGAATAATGTCACACATTCTCCGGCGCGCTCCGGAGCTTTATTAAACGACGCCACTTTTTATCGGCTATCGAATAAACATTTTATCAGTGTATGAAGTATACTTATATCGCAAACAGCTTACTGGAAGTAGGTATGTTGTGGTATTAAAAATATATTATATATTATCTGAATCTTAGTATACTTAAATTATTAAGTTTCAGTGTTAATAGTTCAGTATTGCATTGTAATTAAATAACATTGAAATAAGGGCTTTTATTTTATCCGCGCGGTTCCGCGATCTACGGTGGCCGTTCAGAAGTTAGTTACCCGTACGCAGATATAGTTTATAAGAACTTATTTCAATAATCCTGAGGGAGCCCAACTTCAGTCTGGCCAAGCAACATTGCTCGTATTGTAGATATCTACACGTGTTACATGAGCAATAATTTTTAAACCTACGTGTAATCGGTTAAAAACCCGAACCCGTCGCTCATACGACTTGCAGGTTTTACGTTCGTATAATAAAGGATGATTTAGTATATCGAGGCTCGGAATGACACTCAGTAATAAATATTTATAGACTCCGCACGCAGCCCGAGATGAGGGCGAGACGGAATGGCAAATTTCATGTTGGCCGTAATAGTATGCTGAATACTTCACCGGTGCGCTGGCACTCGGCAGCTGAAGCCACAACGTAGAATATAAACTCTGCAATAACTATATATATATTTTGCACTCCACATATATATAAATATACCAGTCGTTGCAATTGTTCTACTCATTCTAAATATTATTGTAATCAGTCAGATTTTCGGTATAACGTTTTTCATTTGGCTTTTTTTGATCATTTCGACTAAATATTTGGTATATTAATTTATAGTAAATTCGTCAGTATTCGTTTTTGATTTAAGTAATTTATATAATGAAAATAAGTAAAACAAAATACAAATTAAAGGTACGGTACATTTAATTTGTTTTTATTTTATTGCAATTTTTTTCTTATTTCATCGTAATACAAACAAAAGGTAGTCGAGCGATAGTGTATTTTTGAAATGCAGTTGAAGTGCGTAGAAATTGACCGCGCGTAAACGTAAATTCCTAGGAATAGGCTTCTTACCAAGGAAAAGGACTGTCGCTTATTACACCGCACTGATCAACCGCGGGCTGGAATTCCTCGCGCTGTTTTCCTTCATCGTGAGATCTATAATTATAAAAACACACAAGCAAATGCTCGCGCGGTTGAGGTCTACGTATTCGACTCTCTAGACTTGTGAAAAAGCTTTACCCTTTCACGTCGAGGATCAAAGGCACCGACAAATTCATAAATAACCGACACGTGTGCACAATATTCGAGTCCCCCGCCCGGCCCGTACGAGTGCGCGTGTGTGCATGTATTGCTGCAATAAATCGCGAACAGATATTGGGTCATTGACAAATCCTTGGCCACACGGAATTGTCAATATGAATCAAAATTTATACGAATTCTTCCGCGAAATAAGTTCAATAAAATTATAAATGTATTTTCTTGGACAACTTTTCTAGCTGTAACTTTCGGTATGGAAATAGATGACTACAACGTTTGTCGACTAATCTTTGGCAAAAGTCAGAAGATCAAGTTTGTACAACTACATGTCCTTTATCATAAAGAACATACATATATCATATCCATTGAATCACAAACGTTCATAAATAGTTAGACGTGAACAGTGGCGGGAGGAACTGTCATTGTGTTCTTTGGAATTGATAACACAAATATTGTTATTGTTTCCTATTTTCCAGCCCATCGATTAAAAATATATATCCTGCGTGAAAATTAAAATACGAACTTCACGCATTTCGCTAGTGGTACCTTGTTTTTTTAATAGTTTTGTAATATAATATTAGAAATTATACTCGGCATTTCATTTATGGTTCTTATATGGGACATACTTATAAAGTGGAATAGTAATGACACTAATTTTTATAGGGATAGTAAAATATTGACCATGGCCGGCGTCGAAAATGTTAACATTGGCTATATCTTTTTAACGATGGCAATGACTGACATGAAGAATCAAAAGTGCTTTTATGGAGCGTTTCCACAGACTTCCGCTGGATTTTCCCGCTGGTAAGAGCACGAGACTAAAGTGTTCTTTTGCTCCTCCCGTTGGAGAACAAGGATAAGTATATCGTCATGCTCCTACTGTTGCTCTGTCACGTATATTTAACTAATACCATTCACGAGTCTCAGCCGCTTTTGTTAGTTTATAACACATTAGTATATAACAAAAAATATTGATTTCTTTATTAATTCATAACAGTGAATTAAACCGAGTTAGGGAATCACATCCGCCGCCGCCGCAACAGAAATTTCTAAAACAAAAAACAACCCTATTCCGCCGATTATACATATTTAGTAAAGTATAATATGTAGATATAATGCTATTTATTGTTATGTTATAATGTTTGATATTAGAACATTACGCGGCCCATCTGGGTGGGTACCACTCGCTCATCGGATTTTCTACCGGCGGGTAGTAGTACTCAATGTTGTTGTGTTCTGGGTTTAAAGACAAAAATTTAAAGTCAAAAATATACCACTGGTTCGAAAATAAACACATCGGACGTAAGAAGAACCGAGGAAAAATCTTGAGCCGGGTGTTTTTTATCTTTTAATATATAATATATATAAATAATATAATATATAAATAAGATAATATTATTATATTATTTTACAACTATTGTTTTCATACAATAACAAGTAATATATGTTCATTATTTGAAACAGCTTGGGGGCGATCATCTCATTCCCAAGGTAGTAAGAAGTAATTAGTTTTGTAATATCCTTTGTCACAAAAACGTTCTTTAACGATACTTTTAAATTTTACAATATTTTTCTTTCCGTCAGGATCCCAGATAACGATCTGGGAATCAGATCTTTAGAAAGACGTAAACTTTATCTCACTAAATAGTTACTACCTATGTAATCGCGTACTTGGAGTAACAAGTTTGCGCTTGTTACTACCTAACATATAGGCTGAAAAGTCCCGGGCCTGACAAAGAAAACAGGTTTTTTTTTCAAAATTAGCTTTATTTATCAACGTTATTTCCATAAAAAATAACGCAATAATTCCAGCGCCGCTCTAACATTGTAATAGCACTTTTGTAAAGCGATTTACCTCATAATAGGCCTTAGTTTCAGCGATAACCTCTTCATTCGAGAGAAATTTCTTACCGGCGTGTATTTTTTTTAGGTCTCCGAATAGCCAGTGGTTACTGGTAGCCAAATCTGGTGGATATGGGAGCAATACGAAGTTTAATTCATGTAGTTTTACCATTTTTTTGATTGACTTATGACACGGTGCGTTGTCTTGATGAAACAAAAATTTTTTCTTCGCCATATGCGTACGTTTCTTTGCAATTTTGGCTTCAGACGCTCCAGTAATGCTATAAAATATTCACTGTTGATGTTATTTTCCTTCTCACGAAAGTCGATGAATTACACCATGCACATCCCAAAATATCGAGGCCATAACCTTTCTAACCGATTGTTGTGTTTTCGGGCGCGTTGGACGAGGTTCACCAGTTGCTGTCCACTCAGATAGCGATCGTTTTGATTCCGGAGTGAAGTGATGGATCCATGTATCATCCATTGTCACATATTAATGCAAAAAATCCGGTTTGTTACGTTTAAACATGGCCAAACACTGCTCAGAAACATCAACACGTTCTTGTTTTTGGTCAACAGCGAGTAAACGCGGTAGCCATTTTGAACAGAGCCTTCTCATAGTCAAATGCTCATGCAATATAAAGCCAACACGTTTTTTTCATAATATCTTTACGCTGTCAGCTAGCTCACGCATTTTCACTTTTCGATCATTCAAAACGATTTTGTGCATTTTTTTATGTTTTCTAGTGTTATCGCCTCATTTGCACGTCCACTGCGTTCTGCATCATCGGTGTCTCTGCTACCACGTTTGAAGTCAGCAAACCAACGGTTTATTGTTGTTTCTGATAGAGCAGAGTCCCCATAACACTTTTCAAGTCATTGCTTCGCCTGAACGCTATTTTTTCTCGTCAAGAAGTGGTGTAAAATTAAAACACGAAATTGTGTTTGATCTATTGTTTTGAAAGCAACAAAAGTAGCGTCGCTCTTAGTTTAATAACTCACAAACTAATGAATAGAATATCATGAAATTTTAACAGTTGTCCTTTTAAGACTAGTACTAACTGCAAAAGAGGTGGATGAAATAAAACTAGCGCCATATATGTGTTAGGCCCGGGACTTTTCACCCCATGCAATATTAACGGAATGTACGTAACAATTTCTGGAAAAATTATTTATGTTTCTGCGTACACACATACATAACATCATCATAAACAAATTGAGGAGCGACAGACCTTTCATGTTGCTTTAGTTTATTATTACTTTAATTTCTTTAAATTTACGTTTTAACGAATCTTTTGGGGACCGGGTTATATATGGCACGAATAGTCCTGTTCTGCAATAGAAAAATGTTATTAATATCGGCTGCATTACCCCAGAGTAGAATGCCATAAGACATGTACTGTGGCAGTAACTAAAATAAAATGTATAGGCACAAGGAACATAACATCTTAATTTCCAAGGTTGGTGGCCCATTCATTGGCGATGTAAGGAATGGTTAATATTTCCGTTAAGAGTACCGTTGCCTATGGGCAGTGGGGACCACTTACCATCATAAAAAATGCAAGTGTAATTGTTGTATTTTACTATAGATTTTTTATAAAGAATTAAAATAATTACGTACAGAATATTTGAAATAATTTAATGTTCTGCAATGAATTATTCAAACATTTATTTCGAAGATAATTAGTGACCTCCACTCTTTTGTTTCCCCAGGGCCTCCGGATCTCTAAATTCAGCCCTGCCCTCTTGATCAGGTACTTAACATTCACTTACTTGCATTCATGCCTAGCTGGTGAGTTATGTCTCTACTATTTTACAAATGAGTCACAGATTCTAAAATGGAGTCACAAAAGTTTATTCCGATTATGGGAGTGCTATAGTTAATGAATGCACTGTAAGTTAACTTTCCTGTTTATTAAGGGCTATTATTGCATGGCACAGGCTGTTTGGAAGTGCAATATAGAACTTAAGCAAAAGTTTCAACTCTGCTCCGTAGATCGTTCTGTCCTTCCTTTATCGGCCGATACACTAATCAATGAATACTCGAATATTACACCTACGTTGCGAAATGACTGTAAGTAATTTTTAGAACTCCTTAGACGACTGGTTGTTTTTTCAATATTGTCTCTATGTATTATATTATTTTTAATGTATACTTGAGGGAAAAACTTTGATATGAGAATAAAGTCGCGTCAGCCCTGGTCTTACTAATAGATGAACCCAGTAGGATCATGTGGAAACAGTGGAACCTTTCAATGGATAATATTTTTATTATTCCCGTAGGCACAGGTCTATTTCACTATTCTGTCTTTGCAATATTTAAAATTCATAATATTTATAGAAAAGCTAATATGTAAATTAATATATAACTATAATTAACAATTTTTATCAACAAAACAAAGCATAACTTTAAATTGAAAGCGAGATCACGGCATGATTAGATTATTGTTTTAAACTACTCATATTAACTACTTCTGTTTCCATTTAACTAAGTCAGTTTTCCCTCTGGCACGAGTTAATAGCTTTATCGCTCGTGAAGGATCTAAATAATTAATCTCAGCTAATAGTAGCGGCAGTCAACGGGCTGTCTAAACTTGAGCCGAGCAGCGGCGCGTGTATCCGGCGCGTCTCATCCCCGGACACGTGGGATCTGTGTCACCGCCGACTTCTTTATTATTTATAAATTAATCACTAAAACCAAAACACGAGACAGACCAGGAAATAGACTGTTTAGATACTATACTGTCACCTTCTGTGAGAAAAAAAGCCCCTCGGAAGTGTCTCTTACCGTCGACACGCCGCTAATGTGTGATTTAGATTATTTTGTTCTTGCACAACACAGCAAAACAAAGAAAGTGTTCAACGAAAGAAAAGTCTACATACGTCTTTTCACAAGTCTAAGACTAGATTATGCATTGACAGATTAAGATAGATATAAGCGTTTGTATTTTGCTATGTTACTACAAACATTTACAAAATGCGAGGAGATACATATTTTGAATAGTTTTTATGATATCTTATTTTTAATAATTACCTTCCTCAAGTATACTTCATTATTAACATTAAACATCTTTCGCGAGAGGTGCTAAATTATATTAAACTTTTGATTACTTTTGAATTAATCTTTACATCGCATCGTTAACAGCTGGAGCGCAAATTTCACCAGATACTTCGTTATCATGAAAACATCGAAGTTCAATATCTACACTTATTAACTAAGCTCGTTATCCACTGGATAGGAAGCTATTTTAGGGTTCCACTACACTATAAAATTTAGATACGAAGACTGACTTCTGTGCTAACGATCGAGGCTTCAATCTCCACACATAACAAATATTTGTTCAGTCCATGCGCTTGTCTCATGCGCGCGCGTACACAAGACATTGTTGTCTAGATATTTACATTTGTAATCGTACTGTATTTGTATTCGGAGTCCTGATATACATTAGTGAATGTGACAAGTGAAAACTTTTCATTTACCCGGATGAACTTAATGTGCGTTCTTAAGTCAAAATTCTTTTCTCAAAACTTTTTAAGGCACCTTTTCTTCGTGCACATTTCTGTAGAAATACCTACCAACCAATCGGTCGTTTTTATCATATCTTACAAGAAACTACAAATCGCAAAACTCTTTGTAACACTTTGCGATGCGAGTTGGCTTGTGAACTACGAGTACATTAACGACAGACTAAAACTGGCTCCCGTCAGCTAGGACTCCGCAAGTCGCTCCCTCGCTACCGACCGTTGCCGCGCCGCACACTGAGAGAGGATCGCGCTCATATCATGTGCCGCCAGCTAACGAGACTTAATCGTCCTCGATTTAAACTTGTTTATTATTTCTTTACTATAATATTCATGAATATACCTACATGTGTCTAAAAACAGTTTAACATTTAGACATTGATATGATTTTTTTTTAAATTACCTATCCTATTATTTCTAATCGAGGCTTATTGAAAAAGATTATTATTATGACGTCATAGGTAGGCAAATGACAATAAGGCCACCTGATGGTAAGTGGTCACCACTACCCATAGACATGGGTACTGTAAGAAATATTAATCATGCCTTATATCCAATACGCCACTAACTTTGGGAACTAAGACATTATGTTCCTTGTACCTATAGGTACACCCTTCAAATTAGAACACAAGAATACTAAGTATTTCTGTTTTGCTACAGAATATATAATATATAATGAGTAAGTGATACCACCCAGATGAGCCAGCACAGAGTCCTACAACCAAGTATTTTGGAGCCTCGTAATCAAACGTAACCAAGAAGACGTTTATGCCATGAATTAAACGAATGAAAGATATTCTTTGTTTGTAGTTACAGTTCTCGTACTTTGAAACTTCTCTTAATTACGAATCTAAATTTATAGCTTTCGTTTGATTATCACACCCTATGAGCCTTACTTAACGTGATGGAGTCAAGATCTACGCGCTGAGTTCCCTTCTTGTGTCAAAACGGTTATTAGTAGGTACTACACATACAATCAAGAAGAATCTTTCATTCGTTGAATATTTATCAGTAGTTATATTTTTTGGAATATACAACGATGAACACAAAAATAAATTGCTTGATCTTTATTAATTGTATAAGGCGTTTATTTAGTACTAGCTATGGGCCGCGGTTTTGCTTACTTTGGATTATACAAGATTGTTTGATGCACCTAACGAGAAGAACAGCATGCTAGTTTGATGGTAACTGCTCCAACCCTAGTGGTGTCAAGCTATACAGCCTTAAATCTACCCCAATATTCAGATTATCGAAAGCCAATTAATAGTTCGATTGGTTTTCTCGTTTCTGAGATTTCTTAAAACGTGCCAACTTTTCAGAGGATTAGATATATATATAACTATAGATCATATCAACATTACCAAGTATCCTAGCAATGCATTATTATTATACTGTACGAATTATATTTCTGTCGCGTGACATTTATTGTATCTTAGTCAGTCAAAAGAGACTCTCGAATTGGTTTCGGAGCGATTGCCAAAAACCAGAAAGAATATCGACGCTTGAAAGTTATAGTTCAAATTATTACTAGTGCACGGTCTCCTTACTTCTTTATACATACTTTGTAACATTGCATCGATCTGCTGACGCGATTTCATAACTTATCAATTACTTTACAAAAGCTCAAAGTATATCCTATATACCTCTATCACTGATAGTGTAATATCTACATGGATGTATATACAGTTTTTCTTTTCAAAGATACAAGCAAAGACTTTGTTTAGTTTCATTTAAATACACACGTTTATCTTTGTTTGGTAGAGAGTCGAATATAATGACGTTATCGAAAATGGCGTTTGACATTTTGGTTAAAAATATGCAATCTGACGTCGGCAATGTTCCGCCAAACACGTGCTCCAAGATTCTCCGTATCGCTTATTTTACTTATTTTTTTTTAAATTTAGCGATATAAAATAATTTATATAAAATAATAATTCAAGATACTATCCGCTCGCCGAACGCCCGTTTGCGCGAAATCCGTTTATGTTTTATGTTCACAATAATGGCTCGTACGAATCTATCACAACAACATTAATTATGTACAGGTGCATGATTATTTTCTTCGAGCAATGTTTTTATTTAGTTACAAAGTCGCGCATCGCGCATCCTGTACCACGTCCTGATAAATATTTTATTTTCTATCAGTGGAAGTTGTTCGCGTCTCGTGCTTCGAGTGAACGAGGAAAACAATATGGAACGTATGTTTTATTTAGTGAAGAAATTCATTATAGCTGGATCCAGTAACTGCAGATTTAATAATATCAAAGTGACTTCTACAAAGAGCTACTAACTTACTACTTACTTAAAAAGAAACAGAAATAAAACTAGCATTTATTTTTAAAGGTATTATTAATCTTTACGTTTTCAGCTTAAATCTAACGTAAAATTTATTTGAGGAATCTGTATTGGCATTGCAATAACTCAAGGAATCTCGATAAAAATGTGACCTCTTCATCGCTTAGACGGCTTGAATTCCATTGAAGCCGAGAATGAGTACGAATGTGTATAAAATTTGAGGCGATGCTCTTGAGACATAAATATATTCTACACTACAATACCACTTGGCATTCGCTCAGGCCTTTGGGTGGATGCCACCCACTTATCAGTTTCTCTACCACTTTCTATCAAAACTCAGTACTGCTGTGTAGAGTCTAATTCACTCTAAATATAATTAAGAACAGGCACTTAAATCAATTTTCTTTTGTGCGTAATGTAAGCTTACATGTATACAAGTATACTTATATCATAACGCTAACCTAAGACTTAAATATTTAACCGAGTCGCTCAGACACGCGCCACGGACAACTTTAATAAGTCCCGGATCATTTGTACAAATTTTCCCTCTCTGCGGCTTGCCGAATTAATATGTAAATACTTTTGAAATTTTCTACATAAATTATGTTCAGAATTTGAAAAGCAGATCATTTTTAATTTTTTTCTCGCATATCCAAAATTATACAAACTGTTTATGGTCTAATAATACGAAGATCATATCTATTAGGTCACTTAGGTCCCTTAAGACTATACTGTAGAGCAGAACTTACTGTTCTCAACAGTTACGCTTGTGTTAGGAGCGGGGGGGACGACAGCCCAAGGGGACAGACGAACCTGCGACTTCCACATCTTTAATTGGCATTTATATCGCCCAGCTATTGGTGCATGTTATTATAAAAAAAGCAAATGTTAAGTTATAATAAGGTTATTGCTTAAAAGTTTTATTGAGTCATTTGCAAACGATAAAAAATAACAATCCTGCTCAAGAGCTTCACCGTGAGAATAAATAAATCCGAAAACGAGGAGCCTTTTAGTTAATAAGTTAAAAGTGCTGTCACTTGAATTATTTATTAATTATTTTCACGTATTAAATAAACTGTTAATTGCTACCCATACTATCGAAAATTTCGATTTGTTTTTGCTTGACATTAAACACCGCGCGTAATAATGTCCTGTCATATCTGCCTTTAGTTTTTTAATCTGAGCATTAAAAGTGATTAACTGCAAACTGGTTCAAACAGATATCTTTAAGCAGAGCTCTCGGGTGTAATTCTAAGTGGGTATCGTAAATCGTTTACTTTATTATCACAACGACAGTAAAGCGACTGCACGCCGCTCCCGCGAGATCTTGCCGGGCTAGTGTTGTTGCACAAACTTTGGTTTAGCCTGTTGGGTAATATTGTATAATCACATTTCACATTCGTAACTTATAGGATTGTTTTTAAAGTAAGTTAATGGACGAGGTGAAGTTCAGATCCTTCCCGGTGGCATAGCCTTGGCAGGATCAATAACAATTTTCAAGAATGATTACTGACCGTGAAAGTCTGACGCGATCATGTTGGTCGCTTTTGATACTACTGAGTGTAGTGGTCCGCGCGAGCTACCTTATAGCTTATCAAGTAGATGACAAGTGCTTGATCTTTATCATTGTTTTGAAGAAAACAGTAGAATGGGTTTAGTAGAGCGCCAGTAGAACCCACTCGGTTGAAGTTTCCGTGACTCGGCGCTTAAAACGCCTTCGGGCTCGGATATGGAACAGCAGCTGGAAACGCCTCGCGTCGCCGTATGCATCGATGACGACGACGGTCTAGTCAGACTGACACGCGCCGGTCAGAGGATAACATCATCCACACATACTGAAGTAAATTCTAGTACATTATATATATAATAAATAATAATAAAGAGTAAATTAATTTTCAAATATTTCGTATAATTAAGACTTAAGTCGATGGTTAAAACGTAGACTGCACCGATATATTATAATAGGCTACGTCGTAGGCGTTATTTTTAAAGTTCATTGTGAACTCCGATGGGATTTGCGAATTTTATATATCACAAAACTGCTTCTATCGAATAGTTTTTATCGATGCTGTCGATATATTCGATTATTGTTCGGCTAGACGCAGGCGAGTGTCACCATAAACCGATGGGTTATTTACTAATTACTTTTAAGCCGTAGCAACGCAATGAACGAAAACTTGTACTCATTGTACTTATTCCCTTCGAAATATTTTTCTCAGAGAGCCCTGTCCGCGACGCGGTGGCTGCTCGTGGGGCGAGCGTGTGTGTATTGTGACGTCTCCCTTGACCTCTTTACGACACGTCATTGACTTTCACCGCCACTTTCACTAAATACACGGTTTTTCGTTGTACGACCTTGAAACAGTTTAGACACCTTACTGTTGTTTTTTAATTAATAAAATAAAAAACAACTATTTATTTGATAAATACATAGTGTCAGTTATGAGTATTTATGGATACCTTATCTGTTGTTGATGTTAAAAAAATAATCTTTGCGGTTTTTGTAATTCGATAATAAATTATCCATTTTCACTAATAAATAAATTCGTGACATCACATTCAGTAATATGAAATGTACAAACCATTTAAGTTTGCTTTGTTATCGCGGAGTAAGGGATAACTTTTATTTGAATGTTGATGCACGAGTTCTCCCTCCAGGGACTCTTAGAAACTCCCGAACTTATGTGTAAACTTGCTGCAAGGCTAAGAATCTTGAGATTTCTCTGGTCGTGTAATTTATTTAAAACTTATCGGTATTAACATTGTATGTTTAGTTGAAATTTGATATTCGAATAGACGTTAACAGATTTTATCGCAGAGTCTAATATTTTCAGTTAAAAAAAACTTTTAAAATATCCAAGTCAGTTGAATAGTTTATTGTCTAATATAAAATCATCCAAAACCAAAAATTTGTTTATATCGATTAGATAATCGATTATGTATTTAAATCATTAACATTAACAACATATATTATCAGTTTCAGTTCAATATAACCGATGATTGGATAGTTTAAACTATACATCATTTTAGAATACGTTATGAGCGAATCTTAGACTGCTCTCACTGGCCGTCGAACGATCGCCGCGCGGGATCAGAACTGCGAAGTTTGTGTCGAGCGATAACCATCGGCTTAGTTTGTAATTCCTTTCCTGCGTGCTTATTTATTAGTAGTATCAATAATATATCAAACTTCATTTTAAAATATTATTAATACTTTTAATAGAGGAACAACCGAGTTTATATGGGTAGAAAGGCACCCTGCCATCTTCAGCAATTAGCTTCACGTATAATAACTTATTGTAGGTTTTTTTTTAACATCATATGAGAAAACATTGAAATTAGTAATTCGAGTACAAAAACCTCAAATAATATGATTTATATACAAATACTTATATAAAGATACTTTAACATTGAATA
This sequence comes from Vanessa tameamea, assembly GCF_037043105.1. Lineage (NCBI taxonomy): Eukaryota > Metazoa > Arthropoda > Insecta > Lepidoptera > Nymphalidae > Vanessa > Vanessa tameamea. The sequence continues at coordinate 13,779,791 of NC_087315.1, forward strand.
TTAAAATTAGCTACCATACAAATCAAATAAACTATACGCTTTCACACGTTTAATGGCAGTTCCGGTACTCTGAGCGAAAAGGAAGATGTAAGTATCATATTTTCTTAACTCGGTTAATTGTAACACACGGTAACTTTAAATCGTAATATTTTGATTGAATTTCATCTTTAATTGTATTAAAATAGCTCGGACTTAAATGCTAATTGTACCTGAAAGGCATTTCCTTTGCCCTAATTCCGTTCAAGATGCTTGGCAGCGTGCGGAGTACTGCAGTGTGCCGGTGTACTTCAGTCCAGTGTGTTCACACACCTTCGTTTAGTCAACAGCAGCCAAACGATTAAGAACCTACTATAAGATCTAAAACAACTTAAAAAATTACGTTTATATAATAGCGACCCGCCCCGGCTTCGCACGGGTGCAATACTGATACTAAATATACTACAGAATGTCTTACAACGTTTACAGTTTTTCAGTCGTTAGGCAATACAAACCGCTATGTCCCTGCATTTTAAAACTGTAATATCTTCGAAAATATTCAATGAAATTACATTCTTTAAAGGGCCATATTGATTGATTGATTAAGGTACTTAATTGGGTAAGGATTAATGCTGGATTGCTTAAAATCGTTTCGAAAATAAGATATAAATTACTATTGTGGCTTATCCCTAAGATCCATCCCCATCGCGGACTTTTTTTGAAGTCGTTTTTAAGGTGTACAATACTATAGTACATTATTTTGATCAGTCTATAGGTTCAGCCATCGTTTCCAATGTAAGCGTAAAAAAATGTGTTTATTTACGACATCACATTAGAAACCTCTAAAATTATCACTTTTTCTCTACTATATTGTGTATGTATTATACATATAAACCTTCCTCTTGAATCACTCTATCTAAAAAAAAACCGCATCAACATCCGATGTGTAATTTTAAAGAAGCAAACATAGGGACAGACAGAGGTAAGCGACTTTGTTTTATACTATGTAATGATAACATCTCGTCGTCCACACTTGAATAGTTTTGTGCTCAGTGTTCACTGTAATAATACATTATATTATAATACCAATGTCGAATAAAATACTAGAAGGTTTTAGTAGTAATGAGTATAAAATGCACTGCTAATGATCCAAGAGATCGATCGATCGAAATCAATAGTCGCACGAATGAGGATATTATTAGACACAAATAAATATAAAGGGTGGCCCTGTGCTGACGAGGAAGCGCCTGTGTGCGTAAAGTATCATATCTCAAAGCGAAGTTGGAGAACACAATGCTCTAAACAAAGCTAATCCCATTTCTATTATGGCGTCCATTCCGGAAATGACATCACGGTCTGGGGCAAGTCGGCTTCACACGCAGTCGCACCATTCATCCGCCGTTACTCGGCACGCGATTTCACGCTTCACGGATTTTTACTGTCAGCGCACGTGAGGATAACCGCTCCGTGACCGACGGAATGCGTTTAAAATATCTGACCACTCGCTAAACGGGTAAACCTTTTAGTTTTAAAGAATTAAATATCAAGTTTTTGTAAAAATACAATAGTAATATCTGTATGCGAAGTGAGGTTATAGCTTAAATGAAAAATACAAGGCAAACGTTAAACGTCGAAGACACACCAATTGAGTCTATGAGTTCTAATATCATCCGACTCAGCTCCGCAATGATGATGTTGATTAATTATTTTGGTTATTTTCATAGTATTAATGTATCAGTGATAATCATTGTTTATACAAGAGATTAGAGAAGTAAGGATATAGTATCACACATCAGATTCTACCAGCAAACAGCACTTGTATTGATGTGTTACAGATTGTCTACGGGCCGCGGAGACCGGAGACGTAACATCGTGTGCTCCGTTTGCCTCTCAGCCTGTCTATACTCATTTTTTTATATGTTTTCTGGGGCGAGGTAATCGTTTCTTATATAAAATTATTAACTATGTCAATGAATACATTTATATTGTTTGTTATAAAAACATTAAAAGTAAGTTAGTTATTGTTGTTTTTTCAAGCAGTACATATAAAAACATAGCTATTATAAATATAATAATTGTTTTAAATTAACATAACTCTGTGATTTGATTGCTAGAGATGAGTAACTACGTAGTTACGTGCCGGTTCATTTTGGTAGAATTTACGTCTACAACCGTTGGTAGGCTTATATTGAATATAATCCCATATACAGTATTAAATAAAAAATACATTTTTGTGTTATTTTATTTTAGCCGTGATTTGCAGGAATACCGAAGCACAAAAGTCGTGTTTTCGTCTTTTTTAAGAATTAAAGCAAGTTATTCGAATGTATCAGTTTATAGATATCGAAGCGTATATTATAGTACTAAGGTGATCTTTTTAAAGCTAGCTCGCTGATGTCTAAATTTTTTTTTCTCGTAGCATTATTTGTTAGGTGACATATTTGTGATATAAAGTTTCTTTAAGCCAGTATTTCTTACAATAACAAGCTGTATTACCGTTGATAACATCGGCGATCGTGTCATACACATGATAATAATAACTAAAATATTCAATATACAGACAGCGCGTCATTACAGTCTCACCATATTGCTGAGTCATAGATATCGAGTTTCCGACCGTCATCTCACGTAATGTCAGTCAAATATACATTTACGTTTAGTTGTAAAAAAGACGAGAGCGGTACGAACTCGCATATGATATATTGATTCGCTTTTGATATGTTCTGAATGCCGAGTAAATGCAAGTTTAATGACGCTACAGAAGCCATCCAAGGAAGACGTTTACCGCCTTCGAAAATAAAATTTTATTTATGTATATTTAATATACTCACGCATAACGTGATCATGAAATAATGCAAAATCTTGTATGAAATAAAATACTCTTACGACATTTTAATAGTAATTAATAAAAGGAACAACATTCGAGTAATCGCTTTTTATTTAATACGCTTTCATTTCAAAGCTGAAACTTTTTCATAATGCCTTCAATATTTGTTTAGGTCCGTGAAAACGACCCCCGGACTCTCGGTCCCCGGGCCCCTTCCCCTACATGACCGCTCTGAAACTCGCGAGGAGACTCGTGGCTTTGCCGTTGACTTTATGCTAAGAAAGTAATTTCAGCCGGAAACAGACACAATTTAGGACGATATGATCTTTTAAGAGACCGTTCTTTATAAGTTTATATTTAAAGAGTTTTATATTTCAGTTGCAGTTAAAGTACGGCGCCTGAAAATTGTATAACATTCTTATTACGAATATTAATCATAATAAAATTGACAGGACGCGTTCCTAAATTAGCTTGTAAGATTTGACTTTGACAAACTACGAATAAACATTTATTTATTTATTTGACAACACCAACAAGTAGTACGACAAAAATACACTATAGACCAAAAATTCATCGTAAGTAATTGGGTAATTACCTACTTTTTTACAGGTGTTCTAAAATTACTTGTAAGTTGAAGTAAAAGTCAACACTGTAAAAAGTATAATTATAAAAAGTTAATTGATGAAATAAAACATTATAAAATTAATAAAAATATTGAGATAATAGAAAACAGTCTAAATAGATTTTTCTGTCAAAATATTAAAAATAAAATAAACGATTGTAAATTTAAACACATTGTTAGAATTTGTAAAATGTCATAATGGAGATATAAAATTTGATTTGTACATCCGAGTGTTTTCAGTTCGAGTGTAAGATTTAAAAATCAGGATAACTATTGAGAGTTAGGATATTATTGTAGGCTAGGAATTATTATTTACATACAATAATGTTTTTTCTTAAAATTACGTACATTTCCATTAAATATGTCAATGTCAGGATAAACCGTTGAATTATATTTGTCCTTATTATTATAATGTAAGGAATTTGCAATTTTACATATGCTATCGTAGTTAATAATTAATATATTCATTGGGGATAGGCGACCGTAACGTGAATGAGCAAATCTTTCGACAAAAGGCGTGTAAGTAGATGCTCACGCAATGAGCAATTAAATATCTACATTTTGGCAGTTTGTTGTAGTTTTACATGCAGGGTTAAAATTAAGAATAGTACAGTAATTATATATTCCTTGCAGTATGCATCGGTTAAAAAAATAACTTTCATTCATTCGTCATTGTCATTTACGCAATCACTCTACGGTACATTACGCTTTATAATGGCTTCCTTACTCTAGTGGACAGCCAAACAGGTTAAGACCAACAAGTTCAGTCCCAGGTTAAAATCTTGGGTCAGGCCAATTATAGAAGTAAATTGGATTCAATTAGCTCCGTGTGCGGCAGTTGGCGTGTAATGATGAACCGAGAGTGTGTCTAACGCATATCCGTCTCATATATATCCTCTATATACAAATAATATCATACGATATACGTATATATTGGTCGCAGTCTGTTACGATTGCAAATGGCCGCTATGGCTGGATATTGGCTAGGAGGACATCACTATTAATAGACAAGTCTTTAACTTAAAGGTCTACTTAATGTAAAGTTGTCGTTGTAATAATCGAACTGATGAACTGAACTTTATGTATTTAAATTGTAACGTGGACGTACTTAGTCCCATATTATCGATATAACGTAAACCGCTTTACTTACAAGCGTATTTTAACGGGAGGTTAATTAAAACCTGATTTATTTCTTTCCTTTATTATTTGATATTAGAAAAAAAACAGTATTTTTTAACTCAACACTCGATAAGCGAAACTATAGATAAACCCGAATAAGTGTAAATACAACAATGTAATGACGACTCGGAACTCACCGGTGTAACATAAGTTATTGCAATTAGGTGTCCGAGTCTCGGACTTTAATAGTTAAATTTTGAAAATAAATATACGGTACCAGTTCGTACTTTATTAAACGTCGGCTTCAAACTACTCGGTCACTACTTGCCGTATGATCGTAATATATAATAGTTGAAAAATATTATTAAAAATAGACACTTCCTGAATGCTTGTCAGAAATTATTATCTCTACTTATTTACTGGAATTATTGTAATTATTGCATTGACCCGATCTCTGACATCGTAAGTAAGTTCTATGGACAGTTGAAATGCAGACAAACTATTAGAATAATAAAAAATGACGAAGGGGCCGTTTTTGAAAGTGCCAATAATCCTTTTTAAACAATATCGAGCAGATTGACAACTTCAGAACAAAAAAAATCTGCGTCATTCCACTTATCGATTGCTGATCGAGCGCACCTTTGATGAACTCATTTCCCGACTTTCACTACGTGTTTCGTGATGATGAAAGAGATGAAGTTTTTTCATTATTCATTCGTTAAAACACTCGTTGAGCTGAACCGTGAACGAGTTTGCGTAGTTAACATCTCCGAGTTTCGGGAGTCGCGAATAACTCTACCAAACATAGTAATACGTTTTTGACGAGCTCAATTGCGAGATCGAGTCGAGCGAGTGGCAGGGAGAGAGAGAGGGAAAAAAGATGTGACAAATATCTCGCGTAGAAAAGTGACAACTTAAATAAACATCGCTACAAAACGGTTGCGGGACGCACATCTAAAGTAGATAATTAAGCAAAACGCGCGCTCATATACGTAAATTGAACAATTTATTCAAACAAAAATGGTGTAATATATCAGTACTATTATAAGCGTAGCGCTGCTCACACCGCGGGTAACGGTGATAACAATTACATAATGTAACGCGAAGACTACGTACTAGTAAGGTTTGTGCAGGCTCGTCATGTCGCAAAAGGAGACCGCGGAGCGGGTGCGTGGGGAGGGAGCCTCCGCTGACCCGCCCCGCCGAAAAAGACCGGGTAGAAGGCGCTTTACGAACCTTCTACCTCTGTCCAAAGCGTACTCAAAAAACCCCTCTAGATTGATGTTTTTTTTTTAGTGAATTTCGACGTATTGGGAGCCCTACATGTAAATCAAAGCCCCGCGTAACGCGTAAATGCGTTTTTATAGCGATTACATAACTGCGTTCTAGTTTGATAGGCGAGTGAGCCAGTTTAATTTCAGGCACAAGAGATACAACACCTACGATCGAGCGGTTAGGTATGTCTATGGTCACTTACCATTGAGAGGTCCACTTTCTCGTCTACCTTTTTAATATCAAATAAAGAATAGTAGGTAGTTATAAAGATTCCTATTAAATGAAATTCATGTTTGATCACAAAAGTGATCTACATAAACGACGAAAAAGTAAAAAGTATTTTTCTGCTTAAAATTTTGAATGATGACCGTCCACGGTGCACCAAATATGAATTTAGCAGTCTCGTAGAGGCTCGTAGCTCGCGAAGTTTGTAATATTACGACGATTCTATTACTGTATTGTGCTCTTCTATTTTCAGAGGAAAATTTAAAATTCCCTTCGCTGAATTACACAGCCCGTGACGCAGCCGCGCAGACTGAATGACATTTAGGCAGGAGCTAGTTTTAATAAAAGAGTATTTTTGTACTGTTTTACGGCGTTGTTATTCCTGTATTTTTGTCATTTTATAATAGTATCGATATAAACTAAAAGGATATTGAATTTTGTAAATGTTATAATTATTCAAGACTAGGCTATCGTATTAGTATTAAATATTATACTGCGATTTAACATTCATTATCAATCACATTACATTTTTCAAACGTCGGCAGTAATTTCTACATTTACAATGTCATAAATGGGAAAGTACCTACGTCTGTTTGCATTTTTATTCTATTTTGAACTGAGCCAAATTTAATGAAATTTTGTTTGAAGTAAACTTTAAGAAAGGATGTCGACTTTTATATCTAAGACTTAAACCACCGCCCCTAAAACGCGGACGAAACCAAATCAATCAAACGCCCCAGTTACACAATAAATATTATAAATTCCACATAATGAAATATTTTATAGATATATATTGCATAGATCGAGCGGGATGAGCTGATACGCTTTCGGGAGTCTCGGAGAGGCGATAAGTATGGTAATCAGTTGGGAATTCGTTTACGACCGAAGCGATACTACAGGAGTTTGACCCGAAAGAACTGTGAAACCTTTCCAACCTCTAGCCACAAGATCGCGACGAAGCGGAGTTATTTAAAAGTTTTGTCAAGCGTTTCGCAGTAGTAGCTCGGACTTAGGACACGGCCGTGCGACTCTTCAACGCCTCGAAAACATGTTAATTTGATGGTCTGCGCCTGATCTCTCTCGTCGTCTCATTTAATTATAAGAAGTCAGATTTTCATTTATTTCAGAATTATGAGAGCGAGTACTGCAGGAAATGAAATATTTATTAATGAATATTTTATTTGTTGCCCAAACAATAAATTATAAAAGTTAAGCGTTTTACTGCATAATTTAACTTAAACAGTTTTTTGTTAAAGATCGTACTAATATAAATAAAGTTGATGGAATTTTAATCCAATGTGAAATATGGGCGACGCGACGAGAGCGTGTAAATCACGCGTAATCTTCTCACAAAAGTACGAAGTAGCAATAAAGCTTAAAAACTTCTCGCCGCAACGAGTGTCGCATTCTCTGTGCTCGCTGTATTTTTACTCAAAATAAGGGAAAGGGGTGTTCATCTTGAAAGAAATATTTAAATGTATGAACGAAGTATTTACTACTTATATTCTTTTCGCGCAACTACTCGTCCAGAGAAGTTACATTACATGATTATCATTAATGGATAAATTATAAACTTTTTTTAATCTCTAGTGAAAAACACTAAATGAAATTTTATTACAATAAAAGAAATATTTTATTCTATGTAGTTAAGGTAATTCTTGGTAGAGGCACATCGCCATGCTCAGTACGTCACCCGCCACGGCCCGCTTCGCATAATAATAAGTTCTGCGACACATACTCGTATATTCCGAAAAGATGATTGTGATGATTGCGTTGTGTAATGTTTTGATTAGTTCAGAAACCGAATTAGGGGAAAGAACTTTGTCTTGAGTGAAGAATTTAATTTAAATTCGTTCCTTTTATCAAAGAATGCTTTAGATCTTTATATACGAATAGGTTGTTATTTTAATATTTGACAAAAAATAATTGTTTATTAAATGCTGCTGTGAACTTTTTGGTTTAATTAATATTTCATATAACATTTACACACTATATTCTAAGACAAAACTTTTTTTTCAATTATTTATATGAGTCCATAGTATGTAGTTAGGCACAAATAAGTAAATAGTATTTCATGAGATAAGTTTCGGTGAAATTAAATGTAATTTAACTCAAAAGCTATTTTAACGTTAAAACTTTGAATTATTGCTCGCCATGCGCCGCACGGAATATGAATTTCGTAATAGGCAGATACTCGTAGCTGCTCTACGCCCCGCTGTCTCGTAGAACCATATTGTTACATTTGTTTCCTTTATTTTGTAAAAGTTAAATGTTCATATTATGTATAAGTTATTTAACACATTTGTCACTGGGAGATAACTTGCTGGTACGATCCCGTCCGGGTAAGTACCACTCACTCATCTCATATGTTACTCGTACCGGCAAACAGCAATAATTAGTAATATTGTGTGCCGGTGTAAAGGGTAAGTGAGCCAGCATAACAGTCTCAAGGGACATAGCACCCCGAGGTTGGCTGTAAATTGGCGATGTGAAGAATTGTTAATATTTCTAACAGCTTCAATGTCTATGGGTGGTGATCACTGCCCGTCATGAACGATGACGGCAGAAGAAGTGCACTTTTGTTTCCGTAAGCACTTGTGAACTGATCTGCTGCGCAGAGGGCTCGTGTCGAAGATGGCCGCGGTGACGGGCAGGAGGCCATCATGTATTTTATAAAGATCAATTCTTCATTCATTTTTCATTCCGGTTACTGGAATGGATCCAATTCTTGATAAATCTTGTCGCTTTTCTACAGTGTCATCGATTCTTAGAAACTAGCATATTAATGCAGTTTTTATAGACTTAATTTATTATTTTTATTATTATTATACAAATAATAACATAATACAAAACAAAAAAGCAAGTTAGCGCAATACAGTGACATCGCCGAATACGGTTTATTTAAGACTACGCCGTGAACGCTTCTTAACTTTCTCTCAAAATGTATTTAGCTGAAAACGATATATTTCCCGGCTCTTGATGCTATCAATGATACGCGTGCGGAAGACGCTCGGGCGGTAAGTATGGTAATTTGTTAGAGATGTCGCTCGAGAGAAAAACGATAATGCGCCACGTAACCTTGATAACGGAGTCGCGACCGACGCTACCTACTCGTATATCTGCCCCGAATGACACTCGGAAGTCTCACGATTATTATTAACTCCACCAGTTTTAAATTGGTTTCTTATTTTTATTATTGTAATGACACTAAAACGGTTACCAAGTACACCATAGGGCGTCGCGTCACTATTAATAACAATAATAAAAAGTATCGTCCGTTTCGACTTCACTCGGATGAAGTTAAACTCAATCCCGAGCTATTTCTTTGAATAAGGAGATATGAAATAATATTATAATGCAATCGTATCGCGACGAGCGACCTGCTCGAAGTGTATTGCTGGGTGTGGGCTCGGTGCTATTTCAGTAGTCTTTTCCATATGCGTTTTTTTTTTCAAATATTGTGTTGTATCTACAAAAATATAGTCGCAATTGGAAACAAAGACTAGATGAATGATGGTCAATTGATATCGTTCTATATCGCCTGTACTTTGTGTCGAATCTTACACAAGTTGTAAATATTGTCTTGGAGTGAAAGCCAAATCCGTGCCACAGGTATTGACAGATTTTGTTTATTCAGCAAAAATAATGGTTTTGTATACCATACTTGTATCACATACCAGTAATGTGAATGTTTTGACTTTTAAAAATTCAAGTTCTCCAAATAACATAATATTATTTGCGACCACAGAAATTATTTATCCGCCGGCGTTAGGCTTTATGTAAAACTCACTAAAATAAAGAAGTTTGATGCATTGCCGAAGATATTTTGGATTAAAATCTTTATATATTTTTGTCAATAACATTCTGTATTACAAAGCACACAAGCTTTTAGATATTTATTTCAATTGTTAAACCGAACATTAAGTATTCTTAGTTATGCTAACATTAATAACTAATTCTGAGCTAAACTCTCCATATCGACCTTTCAACCAAACAAAGAACTCTAAGTATATGAAATGTAAAGTGTAGTATACGCTCTCCAAGTCACTTCCGACTTTAGAAAAATGAATTTATTTTTAGCTCGCTACGTTCCTCTGTCTCGTGTAGAAGCTCTTAGACACGTCAGCCCTCGAGCGAGAAAGCCGCGAGATATCTCGCTAGCCGTTTGTATCTCCTAACTAACCCGCGGCCCCGCGCCCCCGCGCCCCCGCGCCCCCGCACTGAGGCTCTCCGCTTACTATCGGCTGTGGACACTTCCAGTGAGTTGTGATAAATAGATGGTACGATTCAATAAATAAAGAATTTCTCTAAAATATTATTCAATAAGGTATACTACATTTTCTTCTATTTATATCTGATACCTATAGTTAATTTAAACAACAAAGCGATTACTACTATCCGTGCGTACAACAGTTCTCAAACAAGAAATAAATAGCAATACGATGCCGGACCAACGTTATTCATATCCAAGCTGAACCCCGAAGGGACGCCCAACAGCGAACGTTTGTTTACGGCACTTGTGCTCGCTTTACGACAGGACATAGTACCTTACTCTCCGATTATAATAATGAAGTGAACTTTTATTATATTATTTCTGTGAAAGAATCTTTAAACAAACTCGAAATGTGGAAATAAATTTACGAGATGAGGTATACAAATGAATCTCCCTCTGGCAACCTTTTACCGCCGACCCATCTATTAATACGCGGCGGCTTTGATTTATTTATAATACACAATTACTGAACTAAATAAACGAGCGAAATATAACTATTCGTATATAAAAAATACTTTCTTTTTGTATGTTGGTAATAATGTGAAGCCAGCGCTGGCTTAAATACTATCAATACTATGATGAACTTTACGACCCAATTATTAAAATAAAAATGTTTTCTACTGTTATGTTAAGTAAGTCACTTGATAATAAAATATTTCTACAATATAATGTATCCAGTGCGAGGTAATATAAGAAAAGGAATCCCGCTCAGAGAGCTAGAGGGTCCAATATATGGCCACGTCAAATAAGCAGCTGTCCGCCGCCTCGAGAATGTCCGAGCTGACACATTATTGCTTTCGCTTTAAACGTGCATAAAGACAAGTTTATTGTTATTGCGATTTAAAGTAACGAATACTTTAAATAAGCAGCTCTATAATTATTCCACCTTTTTGAGGCGACTATAAAACTACCAATAATACTTGATACAAAATAAAAACTATATAACGTATGACCGTTACATAATATTTTTACTCAATACAGTCGTTTATTAAAAGTCAACTTCGCGTGGCCCGGTTGCAGTTAGCCGCTCACTCAGAGGTAGTTATCAAACTCTCACGTGCAGCGGCCGACGACGACCGACTGAAGAGGCGCAAACTCATTATTATTCGACGGACATCCCAAACTTTGAGATGTCGAAAAACACAAACTCAGTACAACAGCCGTTTGTCGCTAATTTACCTTTCGAGTCGAGTTATTTAAAAATACCCGCGCTAAAAATACTAATGAGAATTCCAGGATACGTGGTGTTTTCAAATTCGTTAAAAAAGAATAAAATTTAAAAAATAAATAGCCGATTTCGAAAATAGCAGAAAATGTACAAAAAGTTAAAAATAACTTCATTGATTTATTTTGGTAAAAGGTTTATGTTTACACGGCAGTTAGCGGATTTTGAATGCATTCTGTGTTTACTTAGCGGTGTAAACGTTTATTAGTAGTAATTATATTTCATTGGTTGATAGCAACATTGTTATAATAATAGTACAATGTTCACAACTAATGTTATTCAACTTAACATAACGATATTTGGATAGTGGCGGGTAACCTGCCTTGTAAATTTATAAAAAAGTTTAGAATTCTTAAATGGCCCAGAACGTCTGTATTGAGCGCGATTGTGTTATAAGGAAGCTTCTCTACTCGTAACCTGGTGGAATCTCCGTAGGAGCTCACCGCTACAAACGATCAATAATAGGAACAAGCTCCTAATATACCTCGGTTATTCAAAGCCACAGTTTCATTTAGATATTCCTTCATGGGACAGGTTTCCAGATTTATTTTTAATATCAGTTTAAAATAATAATAATAAAAGAGTGTTTGCACACAAACACATTCAAAACGAGTCTCGAAACCACGCTGAGAATTATACGAGTCCGTTTTCAACAAAAATATAAATATATTATTGAAGACTGCAATTGGTACAAAAACAACTGAGTTTCAAACGCCAGTTCTCATCAGCTGCATTTATAGTCTGTCGCCAAGAAGTAACTAAACTGATTTCAATCAAATAAAATGTGATTCGTTCGAATCTTTAGAGTTTTAATACAGCTTAACTGCGAGGTAAGCGATAGTAACGAATTTGAAAATCGCCTAAATAAAGTTAGTAATCGTCCAGTGAATATGTATTTTGCGAATTTTTATAAGCGCTTCAAATGCAGTACTTTTATTTATAGCGAGGATCTATAAACAGAACAAAAACATTTAAGTGGCTTTAGTTACTTTGATTAGTCACTTAATTACTTTGACTGAGTTATAGTAAACAACGCCTTTGTCAACTATACTCACATAAGACATCTTCTGAAACGATATGATCGCGTTTGTTTCAGCTCATGTGTGGGTAATTAGGAAAAGGTTGAATTATGATTCCATTACTCGATCCGCGGATAGCACTCACGTAAGCCGCTTATCTTCGACCCTGGGATGTAATAATCGTCCGCCTGCCTCACAGGCTCAGATGAGACGCACGGCCGCCCCGCGCCGCGACCTGCCCTCGCGTCTGTGCGCGCTGGTAACGCTATGACGTAACATAATACGAGTTTTCACACGAAGACGTTGATTGGATTGCTCTTCACATATGTCTTGTTATCATGAAATATGAAAATATGTAAATCATTACGAATATATTACGAATTATAAAAGATATACCTACATTTATATTTTTCGTTGATTTATTACATTTAGTTGTAATTTTTTTTCAAAAATACGTTTTTTTGCGAATTAAACAGATTAAATATTATTAACATATACGTATGTCCTAGATCTATAAATTCATAAGTAAAATATACTGTGAAGATATACCTTATTTTTAAATTTCAGAACATTATAAAACCTAACCAAAACGGTTAACTACACTTGGACGACAAGATCCATCAATAGATTCTTGTTTTTTGTTGTTTTCTAAACAATTTTTTTAAAACGATAAAATATCTAATGATTTGAATTGAAATGCTGAAAGTATTTCGGACGAGCTTTGAATCTTACTGTAAGATCAGAACAGGCCTGTGTTTATAAATAATCTAGAGTTGTAAGAAAAACTTTTCCTATAATGTTTTCTTTAAAATGTATTAAAAAAATATGCCAATAGAATCGCAGCATTTTCAAAAGATGATCGTTGTAAGCATTTGATGAAACCCATAAGTTTATGTCATTTATTCATCAAATGCTAAATCATTAAAATTATTTTTATCTTTTAACTTACGACAAAAAGGGAATTAAGAACACATATAAAAATATGTCTTTTCTAGATTAAAAATTCGACGATTCCTAAAAGCGCGAAACATATTTACGTACATTTATAACATCAGAGTGTTGTATTTAGTAAAGCTAAATAAATTTACTTTTAACGGTCGACGGTGCGCTTTCTTCTACAATTACATAAATTTTGAACATTTTGATCGTTTGACAAACGTTTTACGGTCCAACTTTCAATGGTTTCGCCATTTCCTTAAATAACAAAAAATATTTTTAAAACGCTGCAAAAAGTGCACAACCTTTGCACTCCACGAAAGAGGTTAAGTCCAACTCATCTCAATTTTCAGATATTGGCACATTTCCAAATATCGCAATTATCAATTTACATTCCAGAGCCGTCGTCAGTAAACGTCTGTCTAAAATCACTGTTAATTAAAACTGAGATGTTTTATTTTTGAGACTTAACTCGTTGGAAAATATTTGTGTCTGACACTGTTTTTACTAATTTTTTAATTACTGTTTTGAATAAAACATTCAACAATGAATATAAGTAGTTTTGCATAAGTTTTCAAAAATGTACATCTAATATTACAGTTATAGCAATGTCACTCAGTAAAGCACTCAGTCCTGTACCCTTAGTACGAGTTTGACAGTTAACTTAAAGTAATTTACTTTCGGTTTTCTTTTCATACAAATCCTATCAGAGCCCCAGGCATAAACGCAGAGGAACTAAAATCGGTAGTAAGAGTTTTTATAATTAACGTTATCGAGTTTGAAGTCGAAATAACGGGTGGTTTTCGACATTTTGGTAGTACGAGTAACACTTTTGACAGATTTACGCATGTAAATTGACGTTTACGTTAATTTCGTTATTTTAAACTAACATATTTTCTTGAGAATTGCCTTAGAAAAAAGTTAATAAGTATTTGTGTAAACATGTGAAGAAGAAATGAATAATAAATATTAATTTATTTTAAATATATTTACAAATATGATACAAACGCAAGGTGAGTCTAAATTTAAAATTTATTTTTAAATGGCATCCTAACACGTTATTTAATTACATTGAAAATAAATGATAATTGTGTAAAATAATTTAATTTTACTATCATAATGTCATTAAATTGCTTAAAGTAGAGAACAAAATATTAAAACAAAATATATAATTGTGATATGTATATTGTTTAAATGAGTATTTTGAAAAACAATAAAAATACTTTTTTTTTATATTCATTGGTTTATGGCAGTTGAGAATCCTTTGAAGATATGATGGGGATCATGCATAGTATTATTAATTAACTTTTATTCTTTAATGTAATCATTTTAAAATAAAATAAATATACTTTTCAGGCTATCAGTGTATCTATCCTTTATTTGGAGCAGATACGCTAGGAATGATGATTTGGTGCAGACAACATCCAAAAAACAAGTGACCATGCATTGAACTGCAATCTACATTTCTACATAATTTCCTATTTATTTAATTCAAACAATAAATATACTAAAAAATGGATTTGTCTCTTTATTGAATATATGGTTCCTGTGATTTTATAAAATGGAATTGAATTAAGAATGATTTAAAAATTTTGCATCATTATATAAGAAACATCTATATATATAAACTAGCTGTTACCCGCGGCTTTGCCCGCGTAGAATATGAATGTATTTACAAATTAACTTAAAATGTTACGTTAATGTAATACCTCTTTGTATACCACATTGGTGTGTATTTCAGCCCTTAGGGTAGAATATCCAGAAACGCTTAAATGCGCATCAACTCATATTTAATAGGTAGCCCAAAAATAAAATTTCGACCTTCTAACTTCAAAATGACAGACTTCCAGACTAACCTGAATACGAAATGTTAACACCTATTATGCCCTTTAGGCCTAAAATATCAAGAAACGCTTAAATAAATAAATACGTATCTACTCATTTTTAATCAGTAGCTCAAAAATAAAGTTTCATGCTTCTAACTTCAAAAATGACTATCTTCCAAATTATCCTATATACGAAATGTCAAACTCTATTTCACCCCTTTGGCGTAAAATATCCAGAAACGCTTAAATACGTATCAAATAATTTTTAATCAGTGGTATAAAAATTAAGTTTCATGCTTCTAACTTCAAAAATTACAGACTTCCAAACTAACCTTTATACGGAATGTTAACACTATTTCTCCCCTTAGGCGTAAAATATCCAGAAACGCTTAAATACGTATCTACTCATTTTTAATCAGTATCCCAAAAATAAAGTTTCATGTTTCTAACTTAAAAAAATCCATACGAACGTTCAACCCCTATTTCACCCACTTAGGGGTAGAATATCCAAAATTCCCTCCCGAGTGGGTGTCATGATATGTTATATTATAAGTGTACAGCCTAAAATATAAGTTTTATGCTTCTAGTTCTAAAAATTCTAAACATGACTAAATTCAAAGTGCTACAGGGAGAACCGCGGCCTCCGACGCGCCTATAGCACGCTCCCGCCGCCCCGGCCGGCCGGTACCACCGCAAACGCTACGTTCCGCAATTTTTAAATCTGTAATATCTCCGAAAATAATCATTTAAATCATATGCTATAATGGGCAATATAGATCAATATTAAATCAACAATGTATTTAAGGTATTTCATTGGATAAGGATTAATGCTGTATAGGTTAAAATCGCTTCGAAAAATAGCCAATATTTGTGGTAAAAAATAAATAACAAAAAAATGTTATTGTGGGTTATCACTTACAGATAAACACATACCATCGTGGACTTTTTTGTAGACAAATTTGAGGTGTACAATTCTGTACTACATTATTTTGATCTATCTCATAGTGTTCAGCCAGCGTTTGCAATATATGCGCAAAAAATGTGTCTTTTTACGACATTACATTAGATACCTCTAAAATTATCAGTAATTATCTATTATATTGTCCACGTATTCTATACATACAAAATCATTCTCTTTAAATCACGCTATCTATTAAAAAAAAACCTCATCAAAATCCGTTGCATAGTTTGAAATATTTAAGCATAGACAGGAAAAGACAGTCAGCGGGAAGCAATTTTGTTTTATACTATGTAGTGATAACAAATAGGTACAACGTACACAGTTTTCATTCATTAGGAAATACAAACCGCTATGTCCCTGCGTTTTAAAACTGTAATATCTTCGAAAATATTCATTTAAATTACATGCTGTAAAGGGCCATATTAATCAATATTGAATGCACATTTTATTTAAGGTACCTAATTGGATAAGGATTAATGCTATATTGCTTAAAATTGCTTCGAAAATAAGCCATTATTTCTCGTAAAAAGTAAACGATAAAAAATGTTTATTGTGGGTTATCTTTAAGAGATAGACATATACCATCGCAGATTTTTTTATAGACATTTTTGAGGTGTACAATTCTGTAGTACAATATTTTGATCTATCATGTAGGGTTCAGCCAGCGTTTACAATGTAAGCGCAAAAAAAATATAAATTTACGACATCAAATTAGAAACTTTTAAAATTATCATTGTTACTTAACTATATTGTATATGTATTATATACAAAAACCTTCCTCTCGAATCACTCTATCTATTAAAAAAAACCGCATCAAAATCCGTTGCGTAGTTTAAAAAGATTTAAGCGTACAAAGGGACATAGGGACAGAGAAAGCGACTTTGTTTTATACTATGTAAAGATACTCTTCACTATTGTGATTTGTTATGAATACTCTAATAAATAATGGACTTCAAAAACACTCTTATTGTGTAGTAAAATACTATGTTGTTGTTATTTATACTTTAATAATTGGGTATATTAAAACAGACAATTAAAACTATTAACTCTCATTGTTTAATTGAAATAAAAAGTTTATGTACATATGTAGTACATATAATTATATTTTAGGAAAAATAATACACAAGTTATGAAATAATTATTATTTGTTTTAAATATATTAAACTATATTTTTACAAAGGTTCTTGAAGTTATAGATGTAGCGTCACACTGGAAAATGCAGCATGGATGTATATATTTGTAGTAGTGTCTAGGTTTGTATTTCTTCTTTGGAACTGTAATCACAAACAATATTTTTTTATTAAAACATTGACAAACATATAAAATAATCATGATCATAGAATAATTATAATCTAATAATAGAAATATTAGGTCTATATATTTAATGATAATTAGATATGCTTATTATTATAATATAATGAAACGCAAACATCATTTGGGTATTATCAATATAACATAATCACCTAAACATAAGTTTGATTTATTATGGAATTTTCCACACAAAAAAATAGGATATTATCTATAAAATTAATCTATGTATGTTTGTTTAAATTAACACACAAGACACATCGCAATTAAACGCGAAGTAAGCCACTTAGTTTCAAATTAAACTTTATAAACAAATTAGAACAACAATTTAAATATGTATAAGTATATCAACGTAAAATTGTAAGGAAATTAAATTTACAATACTTGTAGGTTAGGTTAGTTACAGTTTAACTCAAATTCCTCTATATTTTATTTTATTTTCATTAGGACAACCAACAGTAGATACAATATCACATCCAAAATAAAAAATAAAAAATTACATTACAAAATTATCAAGGCAAAAGTTCTCCTACTTACAGGTAGTCTCACCATGCATTATCATATTACATAATGTAATTATTGAAAATATGAATTAAACAGAAGCATAATAATTAAAAATAAGAAATACAATACATTTTTTAAATTATTATATAATAAATAATAATTAATAAGATAAACCATATGATTAGAATTGAGCACAAATGAAATTCTTTATTTTTCGATTGAATTGAGGTCGACAAAAAATTAAAAACAATATACACTGTTTATAAGTTTTTTAAATGTTTCTAATCTCTATTATAAATTTACGGTCCTTACAATTATTGCGGATCGTATTGTATATAAAGCGTAATAATAAATTTATGTTTACATACCTCTTGATGAATTTTATAATAATTTCAAACTCCGATAAATTAATCTTTAAGCCAATCATGTTTCAATGTAATTTCTTCTTTTTTCACCACTACTAAAACACTTACAAATTAATACATTCACAGTTTTTATTTCTTTTAATAAAATAAACATTGTAAAATAAGATAATATAACCTTCAAAATTTTAGAGACAATACTTCAAATACAATAAAAATGGCCGAATATATTTTTCTCACCTTTTTTAGCGCGTGTAATTGAGATGGAAATATAAATTGTAGTGTAGTCTATTTCGAGTAGCTGGACGGTTATCATGATTTTAACGCAAACGTGTAATGTCAAACTCATACTACCGAATACAAATACTTCGTAAACGTTTTCGAGAAGTCGATACGTTATTAACGCATGAAGTATTGAAACTCGTACTAGGGGCACTGCTCTCTGACCAGACATCGCACTAACCGTGTCGGATTGTAATCGTCCGTCGGATTATAAGCGTAAGAGAATAGAGTGTGAGATTACGTTGTTCTTAGTTTCTATTTTCATTAAACATCTTAGTCGGTTCTCACGGAAGTAAAGTGTGAGGAACACTTGATTGAGACACTATGTCGTGAAGGGCATTCCACCTTCGTGCGCTCTCAGTGCTTAATGATGCGTCACACTCGAGAACTTGTTCAGAGCTACCCTCCCCTCGCACGACACACACCTCGCCTTCGATTCTGAACGAACATGTTAATCACCGGGATCGACTTCTAAAGTCGAGCATTCCGCAATCAATCCCATGCCGCTCGCGAGGGCGCAAGTGGGCGGGACTTTGATAGTATTCAACACGAAATTACTTCTATTAACTTGTTCGTTAAAACTCCAACATTAAAGTTATTTACATAACGACGTGCTGTAGTCGATACGTATATATAATATGTAATTTGACTCCCTAATAAACTGAAAGAAAATATTGGATTGAGTGCACACTTTTTATTTCATATTCGGCTTCTATATCCACCTATAGAAACATTTATCTATTTATTTTATCTTATTGGGCATTTTGGTAAAAGATATTAATAACATCATATACGATATTGCTCTGTATATAGCAGTAACTTTCAACAAGAGATTATACACGGATTAGACACGGATTAATTTCCTAACTTGTTAAAATGTTATAAAGTTTTGCCACTCTTTAAGACTGCAAACAGAAACGATCGCAGTAATTACAGGCCCATTTATATACTCCCTATCTTTAAGTAAAATATTCTAAAAAAATTTTTTAAATAAATCTCTCGTCCATTTCGGAACAAATGCTATTTTTCTTAATAAGCAATTCGGTTTTACAAGAGGTCGCTCGACAACTGATGCGGGAATACGATGCATGGGAAAAATCAAAAAATGCTATTGGAGTATTCTGTGATTTGACTAAAGCATTTGATTGTGTAGAACACTTCTTTATAAGCTCAAATACTAGGGTATTAAAGGTAAAGCTCTTGATCTCATTGCTTCATACTAAGTCAAAGAGTCCAACAATTTTTCATTAATGGAATAAAGTCTTCTGGATCTACGTTAAAAATGAGTGTTCCACAAGGATCAATTTTGGGTCCCTTTCTATTTCTAGTATATATAAATGATCTTCCTTTCTATGTTAAAGGTATTTGTGACATAGTGTTGTTTGCTGACGATATTTCACTGATTTTTAAGGTCGTCAAGAAAAAACTGACGATGTGAACAGCGCATTATCACAGATACACGATTGGTTCATAGTAAATAATTTAGTTTTGTATGCTCAAAAAACAAAATGTGTAGTTTTTACCCTAGCCAATGTTAGTAAGCAAAATAATATGATAATATATATAACATGATAAAACGGTGGATATCGTGATGTAGCCGATATTGCGGTGTTTTTAGGAATAGCATTGGATTCCAAGCTTCAGTGGAGTCCTCATTTATCGTCCCTGATAAAAAGACTCAGCTCCGCAGCATATGCGGTTAGAAAAGTTAGATAACTAACTGATATTAATACCGACCGTCTAGTATATTTTGGTTATTTTCATAGTATTCTATATGCCATATGCATATTACTTTGGGGTAACGCTGCAGATATTTAATCTGTTTTTATTTTACAAAAGAGAGCAGTCTTTTCGGGATGTTTTTAACAAAGTAGGAATACTCAGTGTTGCGTCACAATATATTTACAACAATATTATGTGTATTCACAGTAACATTTATCACTTTAATAATAATCATTGTATGTGCACGAGACGTAAGAATAAGCTTAAAACGCCAAATTTCCGACTCCGCAAAGTCAATAAATCCTGGTTGGGGCAGGGTATCCGTTTCTATAAAAAATCCATATAAAATTCCACAGATATTTTTAAACTTTAACCAAAATCTCGGGAACTGCAGCTAAAGACGTTTTTCAGGTTATGCAAATACTTCTTGCTCTAGTAATACACATTTACGAATAAACCTACATAGATATATTCTTCTATAGGAATTGAAATTTAAGCTAAGCGATAGGAAAATTAGACCATAGTGGACGTATATAGGTCCGTACTGAAACTATAAACTAAAATAACGGTAATAAAGTTTCAAGTCAATCAAATCAAAACTTACCTCTTTATAACAGATTAGTGTAACTTCGAAATACAATATAATGTAACAATGGGCAAAGTTATATTCGAGACCTTTTATTTTTATGATACCTGGTTGGCGGAACAGGAGTTGAAATATAATTACTACTGAATTTACTGCTAGTTCTTCATGGTAGAACCAAATTCCAAGCCGGTGCTAGCTATACATATAAATCCTATAAAGTGATATCAGTGCTTGCTTCACCGAGCTCAACCTGCATAATATGTTGTTGATGAAAAGCACAATTTTTGCACATTCCAACTCAGAAATGCTTGTCCGGTCTGAATCCCCAATATTCGGTTAAGATAGTGAATCTTAGTTAAACTTCCAACCAATCTAAATAATCTGACTTTATAGAATCAGTAAAAAATCTCATGGAATACGAATATTCATGAGACAATATGGAATTAAAATAACTATTCAACTCCACAGCGTGAATGCGTTTTCTGGGGCGACGTATTCGATACCGTAATAAAATCACTTCTACGTTTTCCAATTAATACATTTAAAGTATATCTCATGAAATACTTTATAAGCGAGGCAGACTATTATTCTATATGAAGTTAAATAAACAATTTATAAATAAGTATTCGTTAATTTTCACGCAAATGAATATGTATGTATTTATATATTCGATACGTGGGTGTAAGAAAAGAAAGGAATGATAATTTTCAGCACAGCCGTCGTAGGGCTCGCAAGATGTATTCATTTCAAATAAAAGCAAGGAGCGCGCGAAGGCGGGGCGGTGGACCACGAACGCTCTTCCATTATGCAGGTCCCTCCTAAGTAGACCGCGGCTTTCACTTACCGTCGTCTTTATTTATTCACCAATAACTCTCGCCAGTCTCATTGCTCTGTTTATTAACTCTCTCCGACCATAGAAAAGAGATTATGAAGTCAAATACATACAAATGAAAGTACTTCCAGAAATTCCAAAACATCCACTTCATCGTTTTTTTATTAAATACCCATATTATTTCTATTAATTAATATTAATTGTTGTACTGGGCGATTGATATGAAAATAAATTAATTATTTTTTTATTTAAAAAGTTAACTTAACATCGGGCTTAGACCGATTTTACGACTTAGTTATGACTCATCAAATTTCAACCCGAGGGATTAGTTGATTTGGTCAATGTCAAAAGCGCGTGTGTGTGTTATTGAAAATGAGGAGGTATCGCCTCTAAAGTATCTGAAAATGATCATGATCTGGCGTTCAAACACAATCACGTAAATTACTTTTCGTGGAATCCCAAGTTATAAGCGTGTTTTTATAATTCAGAATAATTATTCATATAATGAAAGTGAATCTTACAACAAACTTAGGAATTAAGTTTAGTTTCGATTTAGAGCGGAAAGAGATAAAGAATTAAGTAAGTCTTATGAGACATCGCGTAGTATGTCCGAAAGTGCCCGACCAAATTATTTATATTTTTATATGCCGAAAATGTTTAAAAAGGCTTTGTTATTAATTTGAATAAGAATGAATACTGTCAGCTGTTATAATACAACTTAAAAACTACTGAACCGAATTATGTAAAAAACTGCCTGAACTTCCCAAAATCTTAAAGGACAGCCTTCTAAATTTCCGCTAGCTCCAGATTGATCTCTACTCGCTGCATGTACTCGTATTAATATGATGAAAGTGCGTCACCCGCAGTTGTGATTGGCGTCAAAAATAATCAAAATTAAAGGACAATTAAATGTAAACCTTTCTTCGAATACAAAAACACTCACGCCATCTTTACAGGTTGTCCAATTTCAAGGTGTTTTTTTTAAATAGCGTACATAATTCCTCGAAAAACGTCTACATTGAGTCCCTTCCATTCGCTAGTTCTCGCGCAGCGATAAACAAACGACGCCGCATACGAATGTATACACGGGGCATATCACAATATCATACTAAAAGATATCGTATGAAGGTGCATTTTGGAGCATCGATTTCTATTTTAATAGAAAAGTGGGTCGCGCCGTTGACCGAGTTTCGTTTGAGTCGTCGGTAGCCGCCGCCAGCGGGCGCTCCGCCGTCCACGGCGCGGGACGTCCCGTCGACTACCGGTGCCTGATCACATGTTTCCCTCATCAGTCGTATGAAAACAAATATGATATTGGAACACGAATATTTTTATTTAATCAGTATCAAACTTACATCAATGGCAGATTATTGGGTAAATATTTAATAATATTTTAGTACGCCGAGCACCTGACCGGCGCCGGCTCACTCCAACAAATCCAATTAGCGAGGCGCGGAGAACGAATCTCATCTGGCCAACGGATATCAAAAAATTAAATTACGCGATATTGCATTATGGTGAGAAGCCTGTACAGATTCAGACGAAAATATTGTTTCTGTTGCGACGCGATTTTGTAGCAATTATCCAATAACCAACCATCACTGTCGCTGCAGTTAAAGAAGCCTTTACTTCGACGCTGCTGTTCCGTTATACACGTATCAATATGCGCGTGCTCCTCTCAGAATATGAAACAGTTGCCCGGAACGTTTTGTGTCTGAAAAACATTCCGTGAATAATACATCAGCTGTCAGTGCGTCATAAATATCCTATCAGCAAACAATCCCACAAAGATCCGAGCTTTGAAAAAATAATATTTGCCCATCAATACGGACTTTATTGCACGAACGATACGAGTCAACGCTGCAAAGAGTAAAATAATATACAACCATAAACGCGTGATGATATTAACGTTTTATTGAATTTATATTCAATACGTTGTTTTCGAAATTCAAAAATAGCTCAAAATAATTACTCATTACTGTCTACTGCTTACTTATTGATAGGAAATTATACGTAGGAAAGCGAAATTTAGTCTGAAAGCGACATGCGACATTGACTATAGTTATGACGACACTTATATTGCTGCGAGCGAAGGTAATCACTTCATTTTCCTTGATTCTTATTAGAAAGTCTACCTTCCTAAAATAACAAAAATATATAAATAATGCTAAAATTATTTACAGAGCTCTTACACGCAACTTGTACATGCAAATAAAATAACATATATAATAAAAAAAATACAATTTCCTAGCATAATAGCAGTTCATTGTGCGATGACAGCAACTAAAGACTCGACTCAAATGATAATAACAAGCAGCGCCAAAGAGTCACGGCGTCGTGCTTCGTTTTTTATTAAGATGTAATTAAAGAATCGTCGGCGGTCGGACACTTACCGGCCGACGCGAGCCGCTAGGTATAAATAATGCAACCAAACCTCCAATAGTCGTGGACACGGAATTAATCTAGAACTCTTCCTTAGCTCGCTATCCCCGAGACGTCGCCTAAACGAGCCGTTAATGTTACAGGCGCCCCGACGCTACGTCGTCTTTATTAATTCAAGCCTCTCCAACTTTACGTCAACGACATCTTGTAAGCCATGTCCGGTGATTTTATAAAAAAACTTTTAACCTGAGAATTTATGGCGTTTAAAAAGAGCGGAAATGCATTGTAGTTTTCTAAAGTTATTATAATAATAATTATATTATGAGCATAGTTACCGACGTACCTCCCAGTGTGTTAGTTTTTAATTAAAACTCATGCGCGACCGGTGGCCGAGGCTGAACGCGACAGCGCGTCGCGCTGCGGTCACGCTGTACTATTTATTGTACTGTACGTGTGTACTCTTTTACGAACTGCAGATGAATATCACTTTAACTTATTGTGACGATTATTGATATCATTGATAAAATGTACAATTTTACTAGTTTCTTCAAACTCTCTGTAGAATGTGGATTACTTTCTGCACAAATTTCAACTGAGAGTTCTTTAAATAAGACGAAGACAAGAGATTTGATCGATTTCATCTATATTTTTTATAGATTAATAGTAATTAAAGTGCTAAGCACTTTTATCATTCCTTTGACAATGTTTTTCTTCGGATTTAATATTAACCAGGCTCTATGCGACGCCGCTCATGGCGTGCTGAATACTAGCACACGATCGGACTTTGTCTTCAAGCATTCAGAATTGAGCAATTTTTCAAACATACAATATAAACTTGAATAAAAGGTATCAAAAACCTTTTATTCAAGTTTATATTATTAGTTTATATTTTATGTTTGTTATAATGTGATGCATTTCCTTTCAGCACTGTATGTTGTATTATGTTACGATCATAATTTCTAACTAGCTTCGGATAGTTTCATATAATTTAGTTAATTATATACACTAAAGGGTTTTCAGCCGAGATAAGAGCCGAGGAAGGAATCTTCCTGCACATCCATTAATAGCATCAGTACTCTACACCCCAACCACCTACCTGCAAAAGTACTATCAGTGAGATCGGACTTCAGGATGGTATGGCAAACTAGTCGTTGCCAAATAGCTATAAATCACTGCACCGATCGCAAATAATAATTGGAATATGAGCAAGCGAATGATCATGATGCTAAGACAATTGCCAAAAAATTACTGTTTAAATCGAATGGAGCAAACTTCATCGAAATCGAACGAACAATTTGACGGATATCGCGCTTAAAAACTTAACATTTGAGTACAATTGATTTTTCGTAACTTTTAACTTTAAAAATTGCGTCAAATGTTTCAAACACTATTACAATCGAACTACGCATTTAAAGCGCGTTAAATTTAAATAAAAATTAATAAAAAATACGCATCAGCTCGAACGTTTCTAATTTATTCATTCGTAGCACAACGACACCAACAGAAATGTCTGAAATGCCAATAGTGCAACAACAAAGATACATAATGTCTAACACCGAGTTAAGACGGACATAACCGGAGGACCCACAGATATGATACGGAAACTATCAACAATAAATTCCCACATATTAACTTGAAACTATAAAACAGCAATAGTGTCCGTTTGCAGGCGGACGCGGCTCCTCGTGTCGTCCGTACGTCGCTATGCACGCACTATACTAGAAGCCATGCGATGTAACTACCGTGATCATTATATTTCTTTTTAAAGGAAATTATTTAATTACAGTTAAATATAAAATTAAAAATGAATTTTATTTAATAGTTATACGTTTTTATTAAACGATCATAGTGCCCCTTGAGCTGAAAATAGCGGGAAGTTCTAGGGTTGGCCTGTATGGTCACCCGCTTGTTTTTAGCAGTGTATGACAATCCATCATCAAACAATGAGGAAGGCGGCGGGGCCTGACTGGATGCGAAAGATGAAGAACCGGGAACTAAAGACTCAGATTATTAAACACCTAATTTGGTGTATAAAAATGTAATATAATTAAGTATAAATTCCCTTTGTGGGAGGGACATCTTCAAATAAGCACAATATCTTATTTTCTTTTTTTCTCGGAAAAAACAAACCTGCAAAGAAAAGCCAGCAATACTAGAGCTGCAGTGAGCTGTATAATAGCTGCCTTTTCTTGCCGTTGTTGGCTCGCATCACGGTCCAGACGGCAAGTTCTGACTAAGGTAATATAACGATTCAGAAATACAGCTGCCATACTACAAACAATATACCTTTGTCAATATAAGATATTGATTCGTTAACTCTTGGAGCCGCAGATTACGAAGACGAAAGTACAAAATTTAATTACGTTTATAATTATAACAGTATATTAAATAATATATAAATATAGTAAATAACGTTTACTACTGTGGTACAGTTAGTATTTTGGTAAAGCAATCTTTGACATCAAGACTTTTGGTTGTACGTGTGTAAGTCTACCTAGAAACTGTTTCTTTTTACGTACTTGCAGTACGATTAGGCCCATTCCTTTGCACTTTCATTACACTGGTTCACTCAGCCTTCGAACTAGTCAATTATTACCTAGGACAACTGATGAGTGTGCTATCGGTGTACGAGGTGCGATTTACACTTGATATTTGCTCACAGATTTGTGCACTATAATGTATCCTGCACAGTTTACTAATCTTTGAGTTTGATGGCGTGGCCTGTACATTAGACATGAAGAATTCTTATTCAGTATAACGATAATGTCTTAAAATTGAAGATATATAACAAAGCGTGGCGAATCTTTCTATTCCATAATGAGCAACGAAATTATCGAGGTGACATATTGTGAATATCGATTTCTTATAAATAAAGAAAGTGGGTCGCAAAGTGTTCTCTCACACGATACCGTCTCCGCCGCCCCGCGCCCCACGCCCCGCGCGCCTGCACCGCACTCGTAAGCACCGGCGAGATTTTGTACCTTGACTTTCTCAAATCAGTTTTACGGTGTAACATAACATGATTCATCAAGTATCATAGACATAAGCATATTAGTAAAACCTAGTCATCAAGTACAAGGTTATTAAAATAACTACTGCAAGTGTATCAGATAAAATCGCGTCCTAGTATTTTTAAAATATTTAACGCATGGTTTTGAACTATACGGTCATATTAGGGTTACGGTTCACCGCATTCCTGGCACAGCAAGGTAAAAATATAAAAGGCAGTAATTAGCGTTCACGAGATTTGTAATAATTATCTCTCATGGATCGGTTTTAATCGTCAAATCAATTAAAAGAACCGCATGTTGTGATAACACTCAGGTCATTCCCTCAGTAAGGAGTCGTTAACAAACTGCATAATGTAAGTGCGGCCCGATTAAAATCGTCAGGTGAAGTGGAGTGCGGGGCGGCGGGGAGGGCGCAGGACGTCGCGCGATACAGGGATTAGCATATATCCGGCGCTGCCTTCACTTACGTAGATACATATTCATGATCAACCTGCCTTTATTGCCTTTTGTATTTTAATAGATTTTGGAAACCGATACCTACGTTGTTTGCACGAGTAAGTTTTTTAACAAGACTTCAAAAAGATATTCAAATGTTATAATAGTATTCAAATATTATTATTAATTTCTTGATTAAAATATATATCAATAGTGGTTGTTTAACTGAAATTGTTTGTAGATATAATTTTGTACGATACGTGCAAATCCGGGCAAGCACCATACATTGTGTGACCTCAATTTGTGTTCGATATTTATTTCGCGGTAAAAGTTAAAAAGGTTGTGGAAATCTGATTGCGTCGGATGATATTCCGCCAAACGGGCTAGAGTAGTATAGTAGAATAATTCCCAAAACTCTTCCGTAAGAGGAAAGGAAACTTATCCAGCATGTAATGTGGGGTAATGGGTAATTCGATATTGAAAAGGCAGCTGTACGGACGGATTTGGTTTGCTACATGATATGTTTGTTATATAAAGTTTATTTATATTTATACATTACATAGTTTCCTAATTTGAACATGAAGTCTGTCGACAGTAAATCCCAAAGTCTCACCGGAAACAGAAGTGTACGCAGCGTAGCGATCATAGCTTCTTAACTTTGGTCTGCTACAGAAAATATATTGACAGAGAAACGCAATATATTTTTAATTGGCCCGAGCCTCGATTTTAAACCTAGGCCTCAGCGTCTACAATTCTATTTACTAGCCATTAGACCGAGGAGGCAGTTATTGTATGTGGTGCAGGAAGCCCTGGAACGTAATTCAATTATTCGACTCTGAAATGGAATTCGTATAAGCAGCTTACCTTTGCTCGGCGGAATGTAATAAGCGCTTCCATACGAGTATGTCGCACTTATAACAGCCAGATAACATTTCATCTTAAGATTACTTCCTTTATTATTCAACATTTATAGCAGGATGCAAATACGCTAATAGTCTACATATGTGCGGTAACTCTGCAGATACACACTACAACATTTATAGTACACGCATGACGGCGAAGACGCACAATGTGCAATGTGCGACGTGTCAGATAGAAATGACAACATCAAAAGCTACTTGTGTCAATTAAAATAAATATGATTTTGTAATTGATTTAAACAATGGCACGGATGATCAGGTATTTGGTTGACAGTCAATAAATTACAATAATACAGATCACATCTGCGAACAGTAAGTCTTCAACTTTGGCAAGGACAACATAATATGACTTTCCAGCAAATTAATTTTATTTTTAAACATCTTATTAAAGAAAATTGATTTAAATTTGGAAGTTTAAAAAAATTGGCTCACGTTTCAACGATTATTCTTTAGAATGTTCTCTTTTGGCCAAACTATTTATTTTTATTGTGAATTAATGATAAGCATTTTGTGCGTTAATTCTACAAAGTTGGCGATAGTGTCTTCGGACCGTGCGGGCCGATTCCGGTTGTGTGAAGTCATCGTGAGGAAATACATATTTCCTTGAAATAAAAAATAATCTATTCATTCATTAATTATAAAGTGCTGTCACAGTGGTTGATCTACTTACCTTGTAAGTCTCAGGCACGGTGGACGGTATAGCATTACGCATTCTTAAGAATATGTTATTGTGAATGTTTATATATTTAAGCACGTATCTATAAATATTTAACATTTTTGATGATTAAACTCGATTCGTAAATGGTGGATGCGATGTGGACCCGATGAAATTCCTTCTCATTGTGCTCTCGACTTGGCGCCGGTTTTAACTCGTCTTTTCCGGCAATCTACGCAATGGGCATCGTCCCGAACTGCTGGAAGACTGCTTTGGTCCACTCAATCCCTAAAAAATAGATCCGTCTAATTATAGGCCTATAGCCATCACCTCCGTGTTCTCCAAGATAATTGTGTCCATTATAAACCGCCAGATCCTGCGGTATCTAGAGTAGCACTAGCTGATTAGCGACCACTGGTACGGCTTCCATCGGAGTCACTCAGCCGGTGACCATCTAGTTTACCTGACACATAGACATGCGGAAGCACCCCTCCCCCTTGGATTCAACAGTCCAAGGGGGAGGCATTATTTGCCAGTATGGACATAGCGAAGGCCTTCGATCGCGTATGGCGAAACGCTTCTTTCGAGACTTCCCGGGAAATTACGCAACTGGATCACCAGCTTTTTGACAGGTCGGAGCATCAAGGTCATTCTAGACGGTGCATGCCCTGACCTAAAACTTGTCAATTCCACTCAAACCCACTCTGTTTCTTCTGCATATCAATAACTTGTTGCAAAACAGCAACATTCACTGCTATGCAGATTGCTGAGCTAATATTTATCGGGAAAAAGTCGACGAAAACCGGGAAAAACTTCTGTCTTGGCCGTATTCAACGCAGGGCGGCTTGAATTATCGACAATCAAGTCCTTTCCAACCGGCTTGATTCATTGGCGTTACGAAATGTTGGATCTCTAGGTGCCCGAAAATCCACAACAGCGCGATTTCTGAATATTTTTCATACTTCTCAACGAAGCGTTGCGTTTGTGAAACGTAATCTTACATATATTTATTTCTTTACTATTAATATATTAAAAAAAAAACATAACCAAATTGAGGAACTATTTTTTCTGAAGTCGGTTAATGCAGTACCTTACTTTATATTATATGTAATGAAATATTGTTTTAAAAGTTCATCTTAATTAAACGTGATATAACATTTAAGTTACAATATCCAAGCATTCGACTATTCTTCTTCTTGGATGCCAAGAAACTTTACCTTGTTAAGGAAATGTTCCATAAATCAATTGATAAAATTTATTCGGTGAGAATCATTTCACAGTTTCTGTCAACAACTTACTTTATATAAGACAGAATTATGAAACCGATCGTAACTTTCTAAAACATAGCAGTGAATTCTTGTGTGACAAAAAACGGGTAAATGATAAAATTGTTGATCCTGTATGAAGAGGATGGACTAGTGTAAAGACTAGTGGTCTGTATCTTGGCGTCAAATTTATATTAAAAACTCAACTGCGAATATTTTATGAGTAAAAATATTTTCATTTAATTGAGTATTAGAAATACTTACACGTATTAAAATCATCGCTCCCACAAATGCTTGTCTCAAAGCAAATCCCGGGTCGCCTACAGTCGCTCGGGCGAGTTGTCTGTAAAACTTTCTCCCTTTTATACTTGAATTTCTTATTTCGCAGCTCATCATAGCACCGCCTCGGCTTCAAAACAGTTTATAAAGTATTAACGTTTTTAATTATTACTCAACTAAAGCGGCGGGATAAAGCTTTGATTAAGGTAGCATTACTTGCTTTATTTAATCTGAAAAACAAAGAATCCAACGAATATAAGTTTGGATAAAGTCATTATATTTTTCGTAAAATGGTTTTAAGCATTGTAAATTGTATAGTTTACTTGAAATAAGCCAGGGATTGGAAACAATCGCATTAAAATTGATATTTCGCCTTATCGACGAAGAAGGTCCCTAAAATTCTGAATTACAGAAAATAATGAACAACAATGATAAGGGAATCTATTGACGTGGTCAGGTCAGACCTTTTTTGTCTTATTATACCAACTTTCTGTAGAAGACATACACGAAATGCAATTTAAGGAGAGTGTCAATATTCCCTGCAGAAAATGAACAAATTCATACATCTCGTGCAGCAGCGTGACGGACTAACCTAGAAATCGTTTTCTTTAACGAGACAAGAGGCTGTTGACCTTCTGTGGGATATGTGTGGACTTTTAAGTTATAAGGCTTTGACGACCTCCGTGGTCGAGTAGTGTGTACACCGGTTTTCATGGGTACGCCACTCCGAGGTCCTGGGTTCGATTCCCGGCCGAGTCGATGTAGAAAAAGTTCATTAGTTTTCTATGTTGTCTTGGGTCTGGGTGTATGTGGTACCGTCGTTACTTCTGATTTTCCATAACACAAGTGCTTTAGCTACTTACATTGGGATCAGAGTAATGTATGTGATGTTGTCCAATATTTATAAAAAAAAAAAAAGGCTTATGAAATATAATAGTGATGACAAGGTTTATGACTTAAGACTATAACAATAAGACTTAATATAAATAATAAAAATAATATAATCTCTAATGCGCCGTCCAACGCGTGATAAAATTTCCCCTTATGTCATTACAATAGCCTACTTACCTTTGAAAACGTCTTTGTTAAATTACTGTTTGGCGGTGGATGATTGAATTGGGAGTCGTAGCGGTTGTATAAGTAATATTATAATTTTATAAAACAGGATTTTATTTTCATTATTTAAAGTTACATTGAGCGCCTTAATCCGTCGCAGTCACGGTAAGACTTCCGATTTTAGCGAATATTTACGTTTAAGATATTGACCGCATTATTGTGAACAATTACGCAAAGCTCAATTTGATAAATTATCAATAAAAATGACGAGATGTTTTTATTCCATGTTGGGAATTGGTTTATATTCAGCTAAAACAATACGTATCTCATAAAAGGGTGAGTGGGTGAGGGGGATAGTAGTCGTTATAAAAAAGTTACGCTTACTCAAGAGAAAGACTCACAAACAGCGGAGACTACTTTTACACGCGTACACACGAGCACTCACGAACACAAACTGCTACTATTACTACCAAATAGCTTATAAGCGTTTCTTGTTTCGTATTAACTTGGGCAGAGATAGAAAAATATTGCACAGCGTTTGGTTTTATTTTATATTTTATAGCAAACAGCATCACAACAAATAAACAAGGTTGGGAAATGCTTAAGCAAGATTTAAATATGCAATTCGAAAACCTTTTGTTACTTTTACAAGAGAGAATCAGCGATGCAAAGACCATAGAAGAATTACTTTGAGTGTAGTTCTACAAAGCGCTCTTTAAGAAACTTAAAAAACACAAACAAATTGCTTTTAAGTCATGAAATTCCGTATCTTCAAACGTTAACAGATTCTCCTCCAAGAATCTGCAACGGAATAGGCGAGATATGTCGCCTTATTATTCACACAGTAGTTGTGCGAGATGTACATGACCACCAGGATAATATTATTGACCGGGTCGGAGAGACCACACCCAGAACTGAGAAGTAATACATGCACAGAAACCTGCTTAAGTTATGAACAATACTTTAATTTAAAGCAATTAATTATTGCTTCTATCCTAACCTAATTTACTCGAGCATGACTGAAGCCTTCTATAATAAGAAAATATAATGTCGTATTAATCGATACCATTTAAAGTACTAATATATATTTAATCGATTCAAATTCAATACTTCAAGAATACCGGTCAATATATTTTATACTGACCGGTATTCTTGAAGTATTGAATTACACGTCGTGTGCCGCCAGCGCGTGAGCGAGCGCGCCCGCCGGGAGTTAGGCTCGTGTTTTTAACGACATTGGTATCGGAGTCGCGTGCGCGGTGCTCGATCGTAAATTGATCTCGTTAGTAGCGCGCGCGCCGAAGCGATTTGCGATGAGAATTAAGTTACAGTGAGCTTTTCCGCGCTCCTATAATTGCAGTATCAGGTTCTGCATAAAAATGAAAGACACAATGTGCCTAGATCATATCCCTAAACCATCATAATTCGAGTCGTGGCAGCGAGTAACTCGCTCGGACCACGAACATCGTCCCTCATTCGGCCTCAGTAATATGAGGATGAATACTACTCATTATAAATACATTGAGCTGGCAAACGACAGTTAAAACGACACAAACGAATATTGTAATCCTCAGCAATCACAATCAAAAATTTTGATTGTGATTGCTGTCTGGACACAAGAGTCTCGTCAACCATTTAATAATCTTAGTTGGAGAGTAGATATATTTTTTTTAAGAAAAATCACCTGAAGACTTGACGCACAGTTATGTACTCGTAGCTTGTACGCACATTAAAGAAACAATTCTTATCGGTAGTCGAAAGAATGTATTGTAGCATAAGACGTGAAGTTTTTATGACACGGTTGACTCCACGGTCCGAGCGGCTTCTCGCCGCGCGACCCGCGGGACGCGAGTCGTGAGGACGTCTACCCTTTGACACAAATTACCACACATTACACTGCTTTAAATTTCCGTCGATACAATGTATTATTTATTGAGAAAACTATTTTACTGATAATTACATACTATATCAGTATTTTATATAAAGTTTTTGCCTCTCCCTTGCAATAATAGTGCAAACAGCTTCATTAAAATCATCACCATCATCCCGCCTCCACTGCTGATAAGAGGCAGATAAATTTTTGCCCAGAGGATCGGAATTCTGATTTAACGGGGAAAAGCTGCTAGCATTCTTGCCGCCATTGCACGCGGTCGTGATGAGTATGAGAGATGAGATGAGTAAATGTTTTTAATTCGT
Organism: Vanessa tameamea; assembly: GCF_037043105.1. NCBI lineage: Eukaryota > Metazoa > Arthropoda > Insecta > Lepidoptera > Nymphalidae > Vanessa > Vanessa tameamea. The sequence continues at coordinate 13,813,870 of NC_087315.1, forward strand.
ATTTGTATATATCTCGCTAAGGACTTAATGTTAATAATTCTAATGTAACTAAAATGAATATTTTAATCTTTTATTACAATTTAAAATATTATTGTATAGAATTAAATGAACTTAATACGTGAATAATTTATAACAAAAATTACAATTATTTAATTATAAACGCTTCGACATAAACAATATTATATCGAGAATACCGAATATTTCAATAATAATGAAACTAAAACAGAGTTAGCCACTTCGTATCTTCGTATTTAACTAAAGCTGAAGTAGTTAAACCGCTTAAATGCTATCAACGTTTCTAGCAGCGAGTGTCATGTTTGTTGCGAGTTGCGAGTTGCGAGTTGCAGAGGTCGGTCTATTTGTCTGCAAGTTGCCGAGTTCGCTGTTTACTTAGATCGCTGCCTCCGACTGATACCAAAACTGATGTTTACATTAAGACTCATTGTATACAAATTATTATCATTCCTATTAAGTGATCATGTATGCATTTCAATGTATACTTAATATTTGAAACATAAATCGGAAATATCGAAAAACAAGGAATTTTGAGTAAATAATAATTCAAATAGTAAAAAAGATTAAAATACTTAGTAATATTGTTGGCCGTGAAATGTTTTTTCACAGTAGAATTAGTGTAAAAACAAAGTTCTATATAAGTAGCGGCGGCGACGACTCGCTCCGTAGGCGCGCTGAGAGCTCTATTTGAAAACATTTCAAAACTGAAGTAAAATCTTCTTAACTTTAGTACTATATCCAACTACAACCATTTGTATTTTTATAAATTTTCAAAGCAATTGATGTTGTTGTGATATTATTCAAATTTATTACTATTAAGCTATACTAGTAACTTGCCCGACTTCGCGCTGATACGAATGAGGTCTACCTCGAGTATTGTTTTTTTAATATACTCATCTTTGTGATCTATACATACATCTAAACAATGCATAATAAAATCATAAGTGATCGAAATCTGTACACGGAAGATATTTGAGAAAAAATAAAACGGGGAGTTAATGCTTGTTGTAATATAATCGTGTAATATACATTACGCAGTTAGACAAATACATCATAACTTTTTAATATTACAAGATTAAATTAGAAATTTAAAACGTTCAGTTGTTTGTGGTTTGATTTTTATCGATGGCAAAGCACTCATATAAGTCATCTATAAAAAAAAAAACATCATAATCTGTCCATCCATTTGGGAACTACAAGGAGACTCGCAAAGATACACAGATATGTCAAACATATAATACTACCCTACTTTTGAGGCTTAAAGTCACGCGAACGGAGTCGCGGGCACCAGCTAGTACGTAATATATTAGATCACCAGTCGTCACTCGTGGGTCAGCTCACTTGTGCTAAAGCATCCTGCTGCATAACTAACGTACCAACACGCATTGAGTTCAACGTATAACGAAAGGGTCAGTCCGAATTTTCCATACTTTCGGGTCTCTTTCAGTAGAAATACCCTTTGAGTTGTTTTTTTATCATTAAATCAAACAATTTCAGGATAGTTTGGGTGGTATCTGTTAATGATGTAATCATTAAAATTAGTTTCCAAGTAGAAATAATATCTCGTAACATATGTATATTAAAAGAATCCCCTCTTTTTTTGAAGTCAGCAAAAAAGGCTCGGCGTTACCAAGTTCTATTTAAAACCGTCGCGCCTACACTACGCTCTGCCGACTTAAGAGTTTGAATTATTCTGTAAGTCATTTTCATTTAATGTTTTCGTATTCACTCGTGCAGTTAATTCTTTTCATATAAATATATTAGATTTTTTAGATAAACATAAAGAAAAACATATTTGAGGCAAATATAATCATAACATAATATTCAATTCTAGCAGTCTTTATAAAGATCTATGTCTGAACAAAAGCAAAGTATCGTATAAAAAATAAATATGAAACACAGAAACACCGACACAAAACTCTTTAACACGAGTAGAGTAGAGTAGGGTGGGTACAATCACTTCAACTTGTTTTCAAAACGTACTGAAATGTGCGCTACAATAATACGAATTCACTCATACTTAGAAACCATCACAAAACTGAAACGAGTTTAACTGTAAACAGTTTTAATAACATTACACGAAATAGAAGACTCTGGAATAGTAGTACGCTGCGCTACGAAAGAATTACGAGGTGCTACGATTTTCTACGAGAAAGGCGTACGATGTTAATCGTTACTGCTGTATTTCTCTCTCTTTAAAGTTTAATAATAAAAGCTACATAGAGATTGTTATTTTTCATGTGATTTACTTTAAATATTTGTATATCATATGTATAATCGGGCACTTCATTTCAATGTTTATATTGATATATTCTTATATTATATAAGTAGGAGATACAATAATGTATATGTTGACCAAAAGGCAACATAATCTCGATATTAATGTCCGATTATTGATCCGGTTCTATATTATCACAAACCATAAAAATAAGAACAATCGATAATAGCACTGCCGTATAATTGTAAAATGTTGCGACGGTGTACATAAGTGTGGCCTTTATTTGAATCATAGGAAAAGCACTTTTTAAGTGATAGTAAGAGTAAGCGAAGTATTTAACCGTATTATTCTAACATAACAGTTGGCTCCATAAGCATGCCCATTTTAAATACATATACACAATTATTGAGTTTTTCAGTAACGCACAAAATCGCTATTTACCGCAACGTCGATATTACTGTTAAAAATGCTTTGCATATTCTACGGCATATTTTATGTTCATAAATACTACGCTCATAAATAGTACTACATATAAATGAGAGAAAACCTTAATGCTCTTACCGCAAAATAACATTTTAGTAGATTTAAATAAAAAAGCAAAATAATTAAAATGCATTGTGCGAGAGCGCGCTGTTTGCCGCCTCTTAACTTGATTTGCGCAGCCGTCTATTGCAGCGGCCTTTGATGCGCCGCGCAACCTCGTTACTAATATTGGCAGAGAATATTCTAACCGAATATTCTTTTGTCATACGTTGGTAATATTGCTTTGAATTTATTTAAGTTCAGAGATCTTTAGATTCCGAAAGGTGCAAGCTGCTCTTAGTTAATATATCATATATTGTTACATATTTATTAGCAATACAAAATTTTATATTCTTCGTCTATAAAGCGAATGCTTTACTTGTTTAGAAACAATGAAGTGAACAGTTATTTCCCTCGATCGGCCAAACGTCGGCCGCGAGTCCGAGGAAGGCAGATTGCGTCGCTATCGCGGCTGATATTAAAATCTGTCAATTTAACAAAAGAGAGCGGGAAATTGGGGCGGCCCTAATGGCGGCGCGCTGACAGCGATTAATGTATCCCGGCCTCCGCTGCGGAATTAGAACGCGTCGAGCGACCTGCTCGCGAGCTACGACACTACATACATTAAGAAAATGATCTAGTCGACACTCATTGTAATCAGCGCAGGCCGACGCACCGCTGACTTTGATCTTGACAATTGTTACAGCAGTAAATATTTTAAAGTCGACTCTGCCCACTGTTTTAGAGCATTATAAAAAAGTTTGGCATCTTAATCGCAGTGTGCATTATTGTTAATCAAGTTCCAGAGCGTCATTACTCAGGTCGGCCGGCGATCTCCCGCTGCTTCTTGATAGATCGTAATTAAGCGGCGGCGGGCGGTTCCATTAACTGCGGCTCCAACTTTTTGGAGAAAATGTAAATTGCGTCGTTGAGCCGCTTTCTGTACCCCCTCGACCAGGCCACTGTTCCTTAGTACTTAAGGCAAGCGTTTTATATTCTCAGTACCCAGAAAGTACTGGAATAATGTAATTAATATTCTTACAATACATATACACAAACAAGTCTCGCTTACTTGACTTCGCTCGAGGCTGAGTAACATATTTAAGATAAATAATTATCTCAGTATAACGTAAGGGCCTATTCGTGTCAACAATGCTGGTTATTCTCCGGCCGGCGGCCGACAATCGCTTTAGATGTTCGTTTCCGCTCACTCCGCGGCGACTGCTTTGTGTCCTTTCCTCGTGCAAGCTCACCTATTCAGTGAACGACAGCATTTAGTCAGGGCTTTCCCATAACCATTGAGGTTGAATTTCTTTAGAAGAAAATGAAATATTGGTATTATTTTTTCAAGTAAAACAGAAGTTTAAATACATAAAAAATCTAAAGACACTCAATAACTTAGCTTATTGAGTCAGACGTCTGCTTATGATACTGGCAAAATTAAAACTTGTTGATAGTGAAACTAAGCAGATTAGTAATTTATATTCGGAATCAACAAAATTATGTTATCAGTACCTACGCCGGTAAATTATATAAAACTTTTGTAATCTAGAACATGAATCTTTTATATAATTTACCGGCGTATCACCTTAGTCTGCCTTTTAGACGAACATTCAATATCTTAAATAACGCAAAACTATTGGTCATCGGCATGATCAGCTCATAAACACTCCACAACACCGAACCTCTTTAACGTTGCAGTTTCGCAATTAATTTATTGCTGTTCTTACGTTACCTCACCCGTGCGGGTAAAATCGTTCTGATACAAATGCACACCTATAACTCAAACTCAAATTCCTTTATTCAACATAGAAGCATTACACTTTCTCATTGATGGTCAAATTAAACACTACCACCGGTTCGGAAAAAGGAACGCCCTGACCTGAGAAGAACCGGCGAAAGAAACTCAGCGGGTCTTTCTTTTTTTTTTTGTCAAATTAATTACATACATAATTGTATATGAATAGAAACAGCCAGGAGGCGATCGTTTCATTCCCAAGGTGTGCTATCAAACATAAACTCACTAATTGTATAGTTTTACCTTTAGCACACAAGCGTTCCTTAACATTATTTTTTTTAATTTGGCAACAGAAGCATTTTGAACGCTTTCTGTGATCCTAGATCCATAAAAGAGTTACTGACTCTATGTAGTCGAGTAACAGGAGTAACAAGATTGTGTTTGTTCCTTGTACCAATGGTATGAGAATCACATTTTCTCATAAAAACATTAATATTTTTCCGTACATACAAAACATTACAGAATATATCTTGAGAAGCAACAGTTAATATCTTAATTTCTTTAAATTTATACCTTAATGATTCCTTGGCTCCTAGGTTATAGATTGCGCGAATAGCCCTCTTCTGCAACACAAATATAGTATGGATAGCGGCTGCGTTACCCCAAAGCATAATACCGTAAGACATTATACTGTGAAAGTAACTGAAATAAACTAGGCGAGCCGTATCAACATCGGTAAATAATCTAATTTTTTTGACCGCAAATGCCGCAGAACTCAGTCTACCCGCCAATCCGTTTATATGGGGGAGCCACTGTAACTTGGCATCAAGAGTAAGACCAAGATAAGTACATCGGGTTTTACATTTTGCACGTTTGGTGTGCTAAATTTTACTTTTTTTATTATTCAGCCTAAGATTATTTACGCGAAACCAGTGTACTATATCAGACATAGCATTGTTTACATCGTCATACTGTACCTGTTTCCTATTAATTTTAAAAACCAAAGAGGTATCATCAGCAAACAATACTATATCATGTTTGTTCCCAACAACATACGTCGCATAGTTAATCAAGGACAAACGAAACACAAGAGCAAATAAAACTCTGAACGGCATAATATTTCTTAATGTTTGATAAATAATTAAAAAAATTTAAAACTCCTGATTATTGAAAATAAGATTTTAATGATCTTTTGAGAAACTTTTATCGCTGAGAAACAAATGAATGCATATTACTAGAGAGAAGTTAGAAATTGTACATGGTCGGTCGACGCGCGGGCGACTGCGTGCCGTGCGACTTACGAAATCGGAAATGGGTCAGGGCCAGCCATGCCCTTTCCTCCCGCCCCATTTTCGCGCACTTAGCTTAGCCATATACTTGACGGCTGCCATACTTCTCCAAATTCGCATCTGTACCAGTAAATTTCTTCTATTCATAATTTTTTTGCAAATGTTACATCATTTCAAATATGTTTATGACAATAATATTTGCTCCAATAAACATTAGTAAAGTAAATTTACTATAGTATTTCTAAGTATACGCGGACAAAGACCCCAGGAATATTTTGAACTTAAACATAGCGTGCAATACACGCCGCCGATAAGAAATGCCTTGCGATGAAGGCATCTACTGGGCGATGCGGTGCGGGGGACAAGGGGGGGGGGGGAGGGTGGGTAGACAGATAAGCGGTCTCCGCAACGCTAAGACGCTGAAGATCACATACATGAGGCTATCAGTCACGTATTACGGCCGGCAGCGGCTTGGCAACTTCACTATTTCCTATAAATATCCTTTATTTTAGATAAAATTGATCCGTCATCGTAGCCAAATCCGCACTGACCTCTTCATTACTTTCTCTCAGTCCTCATTTTCATGTTTACATATAAAAATGCAAACCGATGTCTCAAAATCATTAGAAGATAGTCGTATTTTTAATTTTATTATAAGAACTGATTTAAACGGGGCGATGGAATTATTATCGGTCGATTTATATATCGACATTACAGTACATTTTCCAATATCAGTACGAGTAGAATTATAACGCAACAAAACCTTCAGAGTTAATTAAAAACGCAGAGTACAATATTGAACTTGGCTATTGTATAAAGTTTCACTCAAATCGGATGAATGACGCGTGAACACATAGATTATGGATAAAGTTAAGCTTTATTTTTTGTATTAATATTCGTGGATGTGCGTGTGCACTGTACAGCATACAAGCGCACCGCGTGCAGGTGTACGGGATCAACGCATCGATCGATAACATGTTTCGAATTCCAAATTCCAATTATTCTGCAATTATCGAGTTATCATCAATCGGCTGTCAGAACTTTATTCGATTTACTTACGCCGTTTCGAGTCCGCATCGTCAATGTGGCGTGTCGTTTTCTATTAAATTATACGCTCGTTGAACTGAACGCCCGCTGAATGTATCGTGATGGAAATAGCAGTGCAGCAAGTCGCCGCTTCGATGGTAAGCGACGCTCTGCTCCATGTCTAGCGCGTCTGGTTACTGGGGTTTTAAATACGACACGACCGACATACTACATCAAAATGTTAACCAATATCTCAAAATACTAACTCCAACTGCCCTCGCTTAATGCAGACGATATCAACGTTCAAAAATTGTAAAATTTAAAAGAATCGTTAAGAAGCTTTTGTGTGCTAAAGGATATTACAGAACGAATGTTATTTTAATTTATTTTCCCTGGGAATGTAACGATCCAATACAATTTTGTTATTGTACGAAAGCTATAATTGTGAAATAAGATATAATGAAAAAAAACCCTCTGAGTTTCTTTCGCCGGTTCTTCTAAGGATCAATGTTTCTATTTAGAAATCGCTGGTACAAACAATAAGCAAGTGTAACGCTTCTATATTGAATAACAAAGAGTGCACACGTGTTTGTAAGTCTTGCAAATATTACAAAATTTAGCGCACTAAATCTGTCCTGCATGGCTGGCTATTCCTCCTCGAACACAACGGCCGTGAACGCAATCGAGCGTCATCAATACATATTATGTCCATTTCTGATTTTTTTACTAGAAAACAAACTACTTATCAATTAATCATTCGAAGATGTAAAACACAATTATTTGTAATCAAGATAATATTACATTGTGAAATCTAAAATATGTAAAAATACATATGTGGTGAATTATATCGAATATGGGAAGTAAAGATCCCCGTCGTGATATTTTACAAGTATTCTATTCTATTAAATTAATCTTAAGCCTTTGATTAGAATACATTATTCGATAAGGAATGTTATACAGCAAATAATACTCATGACGAAAGCGCAGAATTAGAATTCGTTGACTTGTGTATACATCATTAAAATTTATTTACGAATATATATACGATACTAACTAAGTATCTAATTCTTAGCTAAATTCTTACCGGTTCTGCTCAGAAAAATCTACATAAAATGAGGACTCAAAAGCGGTAATTACACTCTACTTAAACATATTTTAATTTACGTACAAATATATTGTGTTCATATGTGTGCCTGTCCAGGCAGTAACGTCAAAGGTTAAATTGTCATATTCAATACGAGTATACGTATGTGATCTAAAAGCGGTAACGAGCTGGCTACAATATTTAAACAAATCTTGAAATAGTTATGTGAGAAAAAAATAACCAACTTTCTTTTGAAATATCTAGTTAAGGTAATGAATATTTCTTAAACGTGGTGTAAGAAATAATTGAAAAGGATTGGATTGAGATTAAAGAACGGAAAAGAGGGTCGGAATCTCCGGCCGTAATAGCTTCCTCGTTACGGCCGAGAGGTTGGGAAGGAAGACTGCCGTCATTATATTACTTACATTGGGAGTCATAAGAATGCCCAGTAACAAAAATAATATCACCGTAATCCAGCAGCAGCTATTTTATTTTATGCACTAACAAAAGTTATTAATTATCACATTTAGATTTCAAAAATCTATGCTTTCGAGTATCAAATACAAGGGAATTGACTTTCAAGTTATGTGATCAGTTTTGAGGGACGAGAGACGAGGCCAGCGTAGAATGACCCCAGATACGGCACGAGTCTGCGTGCCGCGGGCAGATCTCACCGCCTGGGCGACGCTTGCTTACAATGAATTTATTCTGCTTCATTAGTGGATGGCTGCCAACGAGCGGCCGCGCTATGCACTTGCAGATTGGAATTCTCATTCGTTTCCTCTAATTCAATGTGATTCTCACTTTTTAAAATTGAAATACTTCTGCATGATGAAATGAATTTTCGAGCATTGAAATTGTGACAGGGAAATTACGTTACGTAAGAAGGAGTCTTCGGTAGCACGATTTGCAAATGTTATTATAATTATTACAGATTCTTCTTTAGATAATTTAACGTAGTGAGAATCCTCAATCGTTTATGAGCGATTAACTGATCTGATTCAAAGGCTCGGCTCGCTTCGCTCCATCGTAAGTTGTAATTGAATCATCGCAATGAGGAAATTAAACGGTGAGCCGCAGCCATACCTCCGCCGCGCCGCCGTCTCGCGATTCCTGGGATAGTTTATGCAATTATAGATTGAGACTAAACTACACTTTGAAGCTGTTCTAAATCTAACATAAGTCGTAATATTTTTCTATCAAATATTAATGGACTACGTGCTCAACGCGTTTTGACTTCTAATTTTGTTGGAGCACGTAATGTCAAATGTTTATATTCTCACATACCGTTAGCATCACTAATATTTTTCTGTTAATGAGCCGAGTTGTGACAATTCGACATTTCGCGTGGTCGCAGTCGACGCGTGTCGCGCAGCGCGCCTGGCGCGGCAGAGAGTGCGCGAGGCACCGCGCGCCTCCACTCCGGCCCCGCGCGCCTCAGTCGCTGTCAAGCGAGCGCTGGGACTCGTCGGCCAGCGCCTCACCGCCTTCTCGTAGTTCCGCGCGCCCTCGCTACCATGAACTGACGGTGTGTCCGCGCGGCCGAGGAGCCACCACGAGCGCGTCCGGAACGCACCGACGCGCTACGCGAGGCACGCGAGTGCTCCACACTGCGATCGTAGAGAGCGCAAGTTTTAATATATTTGTGGAAAAATCGGTTGTAAATTGTGAGATAGTGGAATAACCATTAAATATGGTTATAGTTTGAAAAACTTCTACAAAATATAAAAGGAAAGGGTTAGTAAAATATATTTTTTCAAATCTGTCACATTATACTTCGTTAGACTATAAAGTTTTGCATACTTGCAATCATCACTATAACCAGATATCATATTTTATTACTGAACTAACTTTTTGGTGTCGAAAGTTCTATTATATTAACGACACTTTCAAATAAGTTCTGTTATTATTTACTTACTTGACTGTTCAAACATTGACCAGCCGTATATAATATTGTTGTAATGTTATGATACTTCCAATAATAAATACGTCGCTGGTAAAATTTCAATATTAAAAAATAATATACTGACTTAAATTTAAAATCTATAACTATACCACATAGACTAAGCCTTGGCCCTTTTTGTTTTATTGTGAAATTAACTAAGTTAATCATTATCAAATGAAATATTTCTACTTAAAAAAAACCCTACTATTAGAAATAAATATAGAATAAATTCCCACGGGATAAGTTTCCTCGGTGACGTCGCGGCACGTGACAGCCGTAACGGTAGACATCACGTAATTCTTCAATACGTTTCACATAAAGCTCGATCGTTAGGAGCAATAAAGTGCTGTCATCTGTGCTCACATCTCTTCCTTTACTCCGCGGCGCTAGAAGTTATATAAATGAGGCAGTTATGTCTCAATGAATTCACAAATAAATATATATTAACATCGGATAATCTATTCATCATTTTATGTAATAAGTCGTCCTTATTAATAATCGAATATCTTTTTAACCAACCAGAAGATTTCTTATCTTCTTTCTTTTTATTTCTTAATGTTAATCACGAGCGTTACACACGATGTATTTATCAATCGCGACACTCGCATTAAAGCACGCGCTCTTCTTTTTTTTTTTAAATAATCTTTAAACTAACGTTATTTAATATGACGAAACTGAAAAGTTTCTAAGATTTAACATACAATAATTTGGCCTTTATACTTTAACAACAAAAACACCAAATTCCGAGAAAACAGGAACGTGAAAGTACGACTGCGATGAATGCTTGGTTTTCTGAGTAAATTTACTTACCATAGCCTTATAGGCTTTATTACAGTAGGAATATACAAAAATAAAAAGTATATTTTAACCAACAAATCATGACACTTTCCAGTATCATGATTAATTTCTACAAATTGATCACAACTCTTTGTCATTTCAACGATCCACGTTGAATAATCGCAACAAAAAAGTGTTGTTCATTCGAATTTTATAAGAGCTTCTTCCCGCACCCTCCAAAACCCAAAACCAAGATGGACTTGAGGGGAGAGTTTTGGGGCTCATTCGGGTCGATGTATTGACATGACGTGACAGTATTTCATCCGACATATGCAAGTTTCCTCGCAATGTTGTCTTTCATCGCCAAGCAAGAGATGAATTATAAATCTTATTTAATCATAATTAAAAAACAGTGCTTGAGATTCTCAAGTTCTAGCTATACTCCATCTCCTTTAAACTTATTCACTGTCATAGTAATTACTATTGTGCTTGTACCAATACCTGAAGCATATATAAACCGCAACAGCTTCTAATATACAATATTATAACATGTGAAATAGTAGCCAAGAATGCTAGCAGAATTATCCTGTTATATTACAATATCAATATTCAGCTTTTGCCGTGGCTCTTGTGCTTAAACTTGTTTTCCTGATATGAGAAATTGTGTCAACGCTTACAACGACTAAGGTCCGTCTCCGTTCCTATGAAACTAGTGTCAGTCCATCAGGTCTCCTGGCATCACCATGACTAACTCCGGAGAGCTCAATATGAACAGGGATATGAATTCAGGCAAAGTCCCTTTTTGTCATAATTAAAAGAACCGTAGTTTATAATCATTGATAAACCTACAATAGATCCTTGGATAGGCAAGACCGTGTAAGACTAAAGAGTCTTAGACTTTATTTCCATACAGCTTTTTGGCTCAAAGCTCAGCGGTGTTCCCCTATGTATACAAAATGTTATGCAAAAAATATGCATTGTCTAAAAGCGTCTCATGATTTTTAGAGGGTATCGAATGCAGTACTTGCCTCAGTAATGACTGACTCTTCTGGTGAGGAAGTAGAAATACCGACACAGGCTTTGTCAAAGTATAATTGTAAGGTTCACTTTACCTAAGTCATTTTTTGGTTATTTCCTTAGGGATATTAATACGGATTACACTTAATCTTCCAGTTATCTGACGCCTCCGTGACATCTTATGTGATATTATGAACGTTATTAGGTATAACTAGAACATCGTAGTTTTAAATTTTAGATAATCATGGTTTTAAAATGGATTATAGATTTTTTTCAGACATACAATATTTTATATTGTTTTAAAACAAATTCACGTAAATAGCATGTAAGCTATAAATATATTATGATATATATATTTCAGATGTACGTATGTATATGTGCGTAACATCATATGTGCTGCTCTTATCTCCTTGCAATTGGCTTGCATTTATGAGTAAAAGTATTCATCAGTACCATGTATTACTCATAAATTATAACACTAGATTAAAAAAGGAGAAATTCCATACAAGCTTTCACCGACAATTTCGCCCCCTTTCTTCTTCTCCTTGGGTGATTAATTTTTGTGAACTTTGTAACACTGTCTTTTATTCAGCGAAAGTAGCCTGAACACCAATTTCCAATAGGTCGCATCTATCTATTAATAATTAATTAACATAAGCGTCAATGCGGTTTTCCCTGATTCTAAAATCAAAAATGATGAACAACGCTAACCTGTAACCCCATTTACCATCCAGTTAACAATTCAATTTTAATCCTTTCTTAATGCTCACCATATTCAAAAAGAAGTTCCATAAGGAATTCCTGTGCAATATATCATCATGTTAGACCCGTCGTTGTATGCTAGCGTAGATTGTCAGACAGTCATTTTAAAATGTTATTTAGCAGATTTGTAAATTTTTGGTATAAAATGCCTGAACTGTAACGTATCGCATCGTGTATCCAAAAAACACTTTTTCACTATGGCTACACCTCAGAAAATTAATACAATGTACTCATAAATTGTTAGTCTCTATCTTTTACGATAAGCTCGTACTATATATAAATGATATTATTATCATTTTAAATATCAATGTGAAGTTAAAAGTTTGTCCTTTCTATATAAAAATTGCGTGCTGTAGTCACTTACTGACAAATACGATACATTCTGAAGTTCATTCACTTTTGGCGCAGTTCCATGTCTATAACTCTTATGTGTTATGAATACTTTATTTTAGGTAAAAAAATGATTAATTATACTTGTTATAATTATGTTATTAGCAGAATTGAAAACAGATTGATTTTTCCAAGGCTTTATTATAACGATAAATGTTAAAGCAGATATTATTATTGAAAATTGGATTTGGAATTATCATAATTCACAATTTTATTTCGGCATAAGTCGACGTTGATAAATATTTATTTTTATAGAAATAAACAGATGACGCCTTAACTGGAAAGTGCTGATTGAAAATCACAATGTTCTGCTAAACTTCATCTTTAAGGACTTACAAAACTTAACAAAATATTGCCTTGCTTACTTGCATTGAGATTAAGTGATATCTCTGAAATATCATCACCAGTAATTTACTAGTATTGTAGACATCGACCTTAAAAATGTTGCTCAAGCGCGGCGCCATCGTTAGTATAATATCATGTTTTCCTTATTCATCTACTTAATCAAATTCTAACAGTGACGGGCTAAAATACAATAACGAGCTTCTCATATAAGATACGCATAATATGTGAGCAAAAATCTCAAATATTAGTTTCGAATATTATTTTATATCAAACAACACACAATTTTCCAGTCCAGCACCACTTACATTATCACAAAACAGTGAATTTGTAAGCCGAGCAGTCTTGACTACACCAAAAAGTGTTCCTAACTTAAACATCCGTCTCTAGGCTTTCTCCCTGTTCAGACTCCACGGTCTACTGAGACTGAGCTAAGTTGATCTAAGAGGTGATTTTTAACTTTTATTTGATTTTTAAGGTTGTATTTTTATTGATTCTATCATTATTTCTTGATTACTATAATTTTTTGCTCACATTTATACATAATATGGGTTTTACAATGAGGAAATCGTCCTTGTACGGCAGTGTTAGTTTAATTTTTAACTTCTTGGTTAAAATAAGTTAAGACGCCAATTTTTAAAAGCAATACTAGCCGATATTAAAACGACTATTGATATGCTTATTATTGGTCTGTTTAAACTTCATTACAGATCAGACAGATCAGAAGATTTGTTGCTATTGAAGAGATTGATATTCGGCTAATTAAACATTTTAAAATATTATGACAACTTCGAACATAATACAATTATATAGCGAAAGGATAGTAGACTGCAGCACCACTGTACAGTAACGCTAATTTACTTCAGAGTCTTTAGCTTTACTTATTCTAAGTGAGCCTTTATAACAACAAAGTACATAACATTACACAACTCGAGTACTATTTGCCAGTTGTGTACCATGTTAAATGAGTGGTCATACGTTTAGGTTGAGATGACCAGCTAACAACAAGTTTTTTCGGTTAAACCATTTGGTCTTAAATTTTCTTCTTAAATAATAAGAAAAAGATAATTCCATAAACTACAAATGCCTCATGTTAATAGTTGGCGAGTATTCGTAGTGCTGCTTATTCGGTCAAAAAATAAGAATCTTAACTGATGTGGATACTGCGCGCCTGGTATACAATAGTTACTTCCGCAGAATATGTCTGATATTTCATTTTGCACCCGATATAAATAAGATTTTGTCCTGCAGAAGACGAACCCGTGGTCCTTAAAACTTTGCTATTAATTAAATGAAATAAAACCATTGAGTGTCGCTTCTTCATATTAATTTGTAAAAATATAAATGATGTTGAACTTTAGACTTTGGACTTCCTAAATAGTGTTAGTAGTAGAAAAATAACAAGAGGATAAACCAACGATTAATTTGTTTTCAATGCGGAACCATTCGATCGTATAATCAAACGGAACATATGCTACTTCAGGTCGTGGACAGCGCAGGCGGCGCGTGGTAGCGGGCGGCGGGCGCGACGCGCGCGATGCACTGACGCCATGTGCGCGCCGAGATGCGCGCACGCGCTCTGCCCGCCCGCGCGGCGCGACTGCTGCTGCTGGCGCTTCTGCTCGCCGGTAAATAAAACTATTCCTATAGTAAAATCATTTAATTAAATTCTGTTAATCAATAAATCAATTCATTGTTCATTTAGGGTGCGCTGGAAACCCGGATGCGAAGCGGCTTTATGATGATCTGCTTAGCAACTATAACAAGCTAGTGCGACCGGTACTCAACGTGAGCGACGCGCTCACCGTGCGTATCAAACTTAAGCTCAGCCAGCTTATTGATGTTGTAAGTTGCTCTGTCTTCGTGCACTTATTAATCATGTTATTTCGATGAATGTAACAATAATACTATTTGTAAATGGTACTGATTGTTATGAGTACTCTAATGAAGGCCAATCTAAAATGTATGTTAGAACGAGTACGAGTACTTATCCTGACATACCTTCCTCACAATAGCTTACCACTGTAATGTAACAACATCAATTTGTTTCAGAATCTGAAGAATCAAATTATGACAACAAATTTATGGGTGGAACAGGTAACCGAGATAAGTTCGTTATTTCAGCAGTAAATCTGCTAAAAAGTGAAAAATGATATTACAAACGTTTCATTTGCAGAGTTGGTACGACTACAAGCTGTCATGGGAGCCGCGTGAGTACGGTGGCGTGGAAATGCTCCACGTCCCGTCAGATCACATCTGGCGACCAGATATAGTGCTATATAACAAGTGAGTAATCGCTGCATCACTACGATTGAAAACACTATAGAACCTTCGTCCAAGATTGAACATTATTCATAGAACAAACAAATTGCAGTGCCGACGGTAACTTTGAGGTGACACTGGCTACAAAGGCGACGCTGAACTACACGGGCCGCGTGGACTGGCGCCCTCCCGCTATTTACAAGTCCTCCTGCGAGATTGACGTCGAATACTTTCCTTTCGACCAGCAAACATGCATTATGAAATTTGGCTCCTGGACGTACGATGGATTTCAGGTAAAAAATGTTTTCATAATCTTTAAAAATGTCTTGTAGAATTAATGTAATGAAAATATGAAGAAAAATAAATACAGAACAACAAATTTAAATTGTATAATTTTAAGGAACAATCCAATATTTCAGGTGGATTTGCGTCATATCGACGAGGCACGTGGTACCAACGTAGTGGAATTAGGCGTCGACCTTAGTGAATTTTATACCTCAGTGGAATGGGACATCCTCGAGGTGCCGGCTGTGAGGTGGATATTGTTCTTTTATTGTTAATATATTTATTCTGAAAACTCTAAGACTGTCAAAAAATAAAAATTAAACTGTAAGCTCAACTTATTAAACACGAAATTACCATTAATATTAAACACCATATCAAAATCAAATGGTATTCATTTTAGAAATGAGAAATTCTATACATGCTGCGATGAGCCCTACTTGGACATAACGTTCAATATAACCATGCGTCGCAAAACGTTATTCTACACGGTGAACCTGATCATCCCCTGCATGGGCATCTCCTTCCTGACGGTGCTGGTGTTCTACCTGCCCTCCGACAGCGGCGAAAAGGTGTCGCTCTCCATCTCCATTCTGCTGTCGCTCACCGTGTTCTTCTTACTGCTCGCTGAAATTATACCGCCTACCTCACTCGTCGTACCGCTGCTTGGAAAATTTGTGCTTTTTACTATGATACTTGATACTTTTAGGTAAGCTTTTTTTTGTATTTTCTAAGAATCGTTGTTACTTTTACGCATATAAGTAAAGCGACTTAAACTTATTTAAAACAAAACGAGGTTAGTGATTCTAATTATACTGCAGCACCTGGTTCCAGGTCCTATATGTTTGTTAATTTCAATACTAAGTTTACATAATATATGTTTCAGTATCTGCGTGACAGTCGTGGTGCTGAACGTGCACTTTCGGTCTCCCCAGACACACACAATGGCTCCTTGGGTCCGTCGAGTATTCATACATGTACTGCCGCGTCTTCTCGTTATGCGTCGTCCGCACTATCGCCTCGACCCACATCGCAGTCGCTTGTACGTTTCCAAAAATGTCCAGAATATAAAATATTAAAAATGAATACAAACAATGGTACCTCACGTTAAAAATCTTATGTTTCAGTGCGGGTCTAGTAACAAGCGAAGGCTGGTCACCCATAGTAGGACCGGTGGGAATGGGATCAGCAGGCGCACTGAGCGCGGCGGCTGCCGGTGACGAGCGTTCTCCTTCCCCTGGAGCGTGTCGCTTACATGACGCTCCAGCGCTCTGTGACGCACTGCGTCGATGGCACCGCTGTCCTGAATTGCATAAAGCTATCGACGGTATTAATTACATCGCCGACCAAACACGGAAAGAAGAGGAGTCAACCAGGGTAAGTAAACCAAGCTGTCGTGTATGGTTTTCTAACTGCACTATACAAAAGCCTCTTACTCAATCCACTGAAATTGATGTTATTTTATACATGCTTTTCTAAACAGGTGAAGGAAGACTGGAAATACGTGGCTATGGTGTTGGATCGGCTATTCCTGTGGATTTTCACACTGGCGGTACTGGTCGGCTCGGCCGGCATCATCCTACAGGCGCCAACGCTCTACGACGAGCGTGCGCCCATCGACGTGCGCCTCTCTGAGATCGCGTACGCGGCCGCCAAGCCACGCCCGCCGCCACCTCGCTGAGCCGACAACACTATCTCCTTAAATTATGCCACATAAAACGATACCCTATGTTCGATTGTTATACTCTACCTTAGCCGAGCGCTGTCGACCAGCGTTCGGTCCGTCGCACTGCGTTTATTATTATTATTATTGTAAATAAAAATTATATTATATAAATAATAGTTTATACGACGAAATAACGTGATCGAAGATAAGTCGAATTTCTTTTGATAGAGACGAAATAAACTCGTTTGTTTACAGTATGCGTTTCATTGCACATTAAATCCATGTCTGCTATCTACTATATCTACATATAAACGGGCAGAGTCGCAGATAAAACAGTTCACATGTGTTTGTGAGTTAAAAGATCTCCTCTTTTCGTAAAATTTTCAATATGAATTATAAACTATTTTTTACCACTAAAATAAATGTAATACTAGCATATATTATTTTATTTGTAATTTATTATGCACACTATCCACAAAAGATTGTTGTCTTAAAACTTAGTAAAGAAAGAAGTTTTCATTTAGATTATTTACTATTTACTTACAAGTTTTTAAATTAGTTTTACAGATAATAAGTTTGGTTAAAATTGTTTGAGTTATTCTATAACAAAACAATATGCCAGCCAGACTCAGCGAGCGTCACTTGGGATAAAAGTACTTTTGAAAAATCAATGTACTATCAATTAGAATCATTTATCTAATTCAAAAGTAATATTTTGGCGCCACTGAAGATAAATGATTTTATATTTATTATTTAGAACACTGGCCCAGGGTGATATACACTAAGTTTGTACAATGGACTATAAAAATAAAAGAGTATACATCACCTTTCTTTACATTTTCATCACACGTTAATAATGCTGATATTTAGGGAAACAGGCATACCATCCTTGGAGTAGCACCAGCAGGCATCTAGACATACTTCACCAGAAAACTGCAGCCGTCCACACTTAATATTTCGGCTTTAAATTAATTTCTAACCATGTGGTACGTATAAAAAATCCTCCTGTAGTACAAAATAATAAAAATAAAATAAAAAAGCCTTTATTTCCATAACCTTATTTGCCATTTCTAATGTTGGTATTTGTTAGTAGTTTGTTAGATTTCAGTGTTTTGCTTATGTCTAAATTTTAGGAAAAGTTAACAGTCGTTCAACTGTTTCGTTTCTTTGGCCCAGTCCAAACTGTCCCATGATGATATTTTTTTTCTTCTTTTTTAGGCTGCCCTATTTTTGCATTAAAGTGTCATAATATTATGATTTTCTCGTCGGCTATTGTGTGAGTTCTTTTTAAATCGTTGAAAAATTTTTGCATTTCTATATCGTCTGAGCTTGCTGTGGGTGCGTATGCCTGAATCAAGGAAACGTTAAGTCTGCCAAATTTCATTTGTAATAACGCTAGAGTCCTAGTATGTCGCAGTAATACAAAATATACAGGTTCAATTATGATGTCAAAATCAAAAGACAACTAGGTACCTTTATTGAGAGATGTAAACATGATTTTACCTTCTGGAGGTTTACTATCCCACTTACTATAAATTACTGTAAACAACAAATTAAACGTAAGGACGACTTTATAAATTTAAATATAAGGCATTTAAGCACAAACAACAATTAATGACATGCAGTTTTTAAAGGTTGGTATGATAAAGAAAGTATAATGTATGTTGTAAAAAGTTTTATTAAAATTCAAAACCTCATTATTATTATATTCTGAAAAGAAATATTCCAGTAATGCACTGAAATACTAACCATTCACTAATTAAAAAACTCAAATATTAGGATAACTTACCGATATATTGAATTTCAGGTATGATTTCGCTACTAAGCCGATGATAATAAAAAAAATGTAAAAAGAACGAATACGAAACTTTGAATGGTTTAGAGAGTGTGTCCAGTATCACTACCGTAAATAGTCTATATTAAATACACATTATATCCATATTTAAATGAAAGAAATAATAAAAGGCAAAAAAAGCTATTTAATTTTGTTAATGTATGTTTTTTTTTTATTATTATTATTGTAGTATAGGTTCCACAGAATGGTTGTGTGTCCAATAACAACGCAAGGGTAGGAACTGTTATTAATTGATACATCATAACTGAAAGCCGATCGTGAAAATTGAAAGTAGGTTGAAGACGTAAAATTGAAAAAAAATTCATTTTGTTCTTCACGTTGTTCTATAGTCCGATTAGGTAAAATATTAGCATGCTTTGTAGTATTTCGAGTTCTCCGACTCAAATTACTGCTCTCGCGTCTTGGTGGCACGGGTCTAAACGTAATCGCACTTAAGTGCTAAAAAACACCATTTGTCGTATCTTCACGATTTGAGAACATTCCGTTAGCCGCCACAGCTAGTATCGGAATACTTGGCGTCGATATTTCAAGCCTCGTTCAGTTCCGCGGCAATTGAAAGGCAAAGCCAAAATTGCCATCAAAAAAGCTCAGTGTGCTCAGCAAGGCAGGACAGTATTTCACATCGGCCCATCGTCTAAGACTATACAAGGCGCAAATTCGGCCTCACATGAAGTACTGCTCTCACATCTGGGCAGGTGCTCCCCAGTACCAACTCATTCCATTTGACCGTATCCAACGTAGAGCGGCTCGAATTATCGACGATAAAGCCCTTTCCGGTCTGCTCGATCTTTTGGCTTTGCGTAGAGATGTTGGATCGCTCTGCATCTTCTACAGAATTTTTCACGGAGAATGTTCCGAGGAATTGTTCGGATTAATCCCAGCTGCTGAATTTCACCTTCGGACATCTCGTCAAAATTCCAAATATCACCCGCACCACCTAGATCTCCGAAAATCGACAACGGCGAGATTTTTAAGACATTTTCTGCCTCGCACAACCACTCTGTGGAACCAGCTTTCGCCGGCGGTTTTTCCGAACAGATACGACTTGGAAACCTTCAAGAAAAGAGCGTAAAAAAAATTAAACTGAAGAGAAGTGACAATAAAAAAAACAACAATCGAGAAACTGCCACGCATAGAGAAAATATTCATTAAAAATTAAATTTATGTTATAACATTATAGTTTGTTTACGCCCCAGACAGTCAAGCATATTTTGCTTATCGTGTTCGATAAAACATTAAAATGGAAATCAACACTGACATGATTCCCAAGTCTTCACCAAATAGCATACGAGAGGAACACCTGGGGATTTTAGTCGATACAAGTAAGATACTCGCCTTTCGGGGTGGTAAGGCCATTACAGTTGTCACGGGGGAGGAAAAAAAACTTCTTGTTTAAACAAGTCTTTATTAAAAATCTTTATTTTATGAAATAATTCAATTAAAAATATTTTATTTTACTCAAAAATCATGGGGGTGGGCCGGTGACGGTATCTGGCCATGAAAGGTACTATGTAAAGCATCAATACACGATGTAATGACTGTATATAAACCGTTTTTTATTTCAATGAAACACGTCAATAATTAAGAATTAACCAGACGAACTAAACGACATGAGTAATAGTATGAGTTGGCGTTCGTTTCATTTTCGAATTTAGAAAAAAATAAATAAGCAGGATAGTGCGAAACCTGAACTCAAAAATGAAATGAAACTGTTGTTTCAATGCAAGAGCAAAAGCAGTGCAAAGCAGCAATCAACGACAGCAGCAGCAGCAGTACCAACAGCAGAAGAAGCAGCGGAAGCAGCACTGGAAAGGCAGCAATTCCACCACAAAACAGTAATTCCAACTCAGCGAAACTCTTCAGTTGAGTCCACCAAGCAATATGATAATACTTTGGAATTAAAATGTCATTAAAATTAAAATACTGCAATAATTAAATTTATTAATTTTTGTTTTAATTACACAGTGGTTTCAGTGGGTAGGAATCTTACATGACCCGGTTTCGCCCTCAGGGGCCCGGATAACTTTCTAAATACAGGCGACACATCCAAGCAAATAAAGGATGAAACTGTTCCTGTTTTTTTTTTTTTACGTGACCGATTTTTGAATTACGTACACTTCTAAATATTCTAGTTCTCTGATTCACACCAATTACATTTTTTTTTTTACTTCACTTTTTTTTTATTATTATAATTAGTTCATACATAACTTTAATTCCTATTATAAACAAAATCGATAAAATTAAACTCTTACGCAATATAAATAGCTTCCGTGTTATTGCTTTCGACTTTCTTTATTCTGTAAAAAATCAATAAATGTTAGTAATTATATTTTTATTAATTATAAAAGTATGTATTTTAAAAATATGTATTTATATGCCCCATAGTACTTTTAATGAAAAATATCAAATTGCTTCAAGTCCATGGGGACCGAATGTAGTCACTTTCAATTGATTTATTCCTTACACCAAATACTCTATCATAATATTTGAAGAATAGTTCGAAAAATCTGATTCTATGTGAACTGATTGCACATTTTTTCTAATAGATGTTTTCAATATTCATGATTTATAAAAAAAAAAAAAATGTTTACTAATTGTAGTGTATGCGCAAGCGCTTTGTTACGTCAGTCTAACACCTACCGTAGCCGAGTGCGCACGTCATACTTTATATCCTTCGCAAATATCAAAAGTGTGTTTTATTGGCCCCCGAGTCATTACAAGTGGCGACGAGGATAAAAGTGAGTACAATTTAATTTAAAAAAAAAAAAAAAAAAAAAGAAAAAAAAATAAATAAATAAGGAACGACAAGTAAATATTAAAATGAGTTGTTTATTGCATACAAGTGAATCGCCAGTGTTTATACACTGAAACGTTACATTTAACCGAAATTACTGTCGATAAGCAGACAATATTAATTGTAGTAAACAAATGCACATCACTATTCGTCACTATTAAGGGCCATGCATCCAATTAGATGAAATAAAATAAGGCCACGCAACTGGAAACTATGATTATTATTATATTTATACCAATAAACGAGTAATATGCAAATACACAGACTAAAAGTACGTGGTTTAAAACTACCCGCAACATGTTAAAAGTGAAATCAACATTATTTATACAACAAATATTTGTAATACAAATAGTTTATTGTTGAAGATTTTGTTCGAAATGAAAACTAATTAAATATACTGTTCATACGATATTTTAAAACGATATAATTTTAATGATTAAATATTAAATACAAGGTATAAACCTTAACTAGAATCAATTTTTATATTTTCAATGTTGTTTATTTATATGTTATAATTACTATTGATTTCTTAAAGTGATTCAATGTTAGTTTAAATTTTGGATTATAATTTGACTAAATAATAATAAAGTCAAATAGAATCTAATTACGCTTATAATTACGTTTACAATTTTTTACATTATTTAAAAACAATAAATAAATAACGGTATTTTAATCAAGTTTTCATCTGTTTGTGTGCATGTAGGTACAATTTATATTAAAAGAACCATACTTAAAATTTATATTAAAATATAATTAAGGGCCATGCAAGTAGTAAATAATAAAGGGCCACGCCGATTCATTAAGAATTTATTACACAATTATTTGATAATCTAAAAAAAAAAAAAAATGGTACCTCTTAATGAGTACTTATTATAGTAATAGGGCTACGCAGTTAATATACTGTTACTGATTATTATCGGTAAAAAGCCACGCAAAAATATAAAAAAAAAAAAAAAAGAGTCAATATTTAATTACAGGTCGCCCCAAAATGACTCATGCATCATCCACACTTCCAAACTTAGACCATTTTGATTGTGAAGGCGACCCGACATCAGTCGGAACCCGCTGGGAGAAATGGAAAAGGGCACTTGAAATTTATTTGTTGGCTGCCAACATTGACACTCCTGTAAAGAAGCGAGCTACTCTTCTCCATGTTGGGGGACTAGCACTTCAAGAAGTTTATTATAATTTACCTGGAGCTCATGCTGAAGAAGGAGAAGGTATTGATGTCTATGTAATAGCCTTAAAGAAATTAGACAGCTACTTTGCTCCGAAGCAAAGTCGCATTTATGAGAGATATCTTTTCCGACTCATGAAACAAGAAGAAGGAGAACAATTTGAACGATTTTTACTAAGATTAAGAAATCAAGCTGGAAAATGTCAATTTAGTAACAAAGAAGAAAATATCATAGACCAAATTACAGAAAAATGTCGACTAGTCGAATTAAGAAAGAAAATTTTAGAGTTCGGGGACACAATAACTTTAGAAGAAATAATCGCCAAAGCAAATGCATTAGAAATCGTAGCCAGGCAATTAGAGCAGTTTAAAACTGTAAATTCTAATAATTTTAATCGAGCAGATATAAACAAAATTGATTATAAGAAAAAACATTACAAACAGTTTCGACAACAATCATCAAACACAAAATGCAGTAGATGTGGGAGCTTTTCACATTTACCTGAAGACATAAAATGTCCAGCGAGAGACAAACGATGCCTGAAGTGTGGTTTCATCGGTCATTTCCGTGAACATTGTAGGACTCGACAAAAAAGACTATTTACAAACAATAAGAGAGAACCGATAAACAAGAAATCTAGATTAGATGGAAAAAAAGATGCTGATAAATCTGAAATTGACTATATTTTCAACATTGATGGAAACGAAAACACAAAAGACAAGACCGATAAATTAGAAAAAGAAAAGAAAGATGATCCATTAGTAGAGTACATATTCCACCTAGATGAAGACGAAACGATACAATGCAATATAGGGGGAGTTACTGTTGAGATGTTGATTGATTCTGGAAGTAAATGCAATGTTATCACTGATAGAACATGGCAATTTCTAAAAGACAAAAGGGTGAAAATTTTTAATCAGACACGCAAACCTAATAAGACACTTATATCCTACTAGCTGTGCCCGCGACTTCGTTCGCGTAGTTGTCGGAAACACTATCATGATTATCGTTTGATTGCTCACGTTGGTTTTTGTTATTATAATCGTCAATAAGATTTAATAATATGTTTTACAGTACTTCAGCGTAGATTATATTTTTAGTTTTATTTTCTTGTGGTAGAAGAACATACTGATTTTGCCCGCAACCCGATCTTGACAACGCGACATATAGTTGGCCGTGTGAAAAGCAGTATTGACGTAAATCGATTCCTACGTGTTTAAATGTTTGGCCCTGTGATTTATTAATGGTTACGGCAAAAGATAACCTAATGGGAAATTGAATTCTTTTAAAATTAAAAGGTAAATCATTTGGAATCATTGGGATGCGAGGTATAAGCACTGTTTGACCAACTGCCGGACCAGTCAAAACTGTTGCAACGATCACGTTATTGCGAAGGAATTTTACTTGAAGGCGGGTCCCGTTACATAAATTTGGTGGTTTAAGATTTCTGAGTAAAATTATCGCAGCACCTATTTTTAACTTCAGGGAATGTGGTGGAAGGCCGCTCGGGTTTAAAGAATTGAGAAACTCTAGAATTCTGTGCGATCAAACGTTGAGAACGTTCAGTACTTGATTCCCGTTGTCGATTCACCGAAGTTCGGAAATTTTGTAAGGCTAACCTCTGTGAACGTTCAATACTCGATTCCCTAGCACGATGTTGTTCACTGACCGTTCTTTGATTAGCCAACCTCTGCGTATTGTCTTCAGCTGTTTCATTGCTACGCAAAAGCCGCAGACGCTTTGCATTAGCAGTCTGCCGAGAAAGGTTCGTTCTTTTTCTAGGCATGTTTGAAACAGTTCGTAGTCAAGTGACTCGTAACGCTTCTTACTCTTGTCTTGTTACGGGCGTGCCCGACACGTCCTTTTAAGAGCTCCCCCCTCCCAAACAAATAGATAATATATATTCACTATCATAAAAAGTAATTGTTCTTTGTCATCAGTGTAAATCTTAAAGGTCGCCATAAAATTTAATAATTACCAATATCTGTGTTTTTATTGCTTATTGTTATACGGTCAATTATGACAACCCTTTTTTTAAATATAAAAGAAATATTGTACAATAGTGTACGATTGCGAATATTTTTTTTTTGTTAACAATTCGATGCAGGTGTATCGACATCTGGATGTAAGACAAAAGAAAAAGTCAATTGTAAATAAATAAATCACAAACAAAATTCATACTCTGCCAAAACAAACAAAACGTTCAACAGGAAATGTAATAGTAAATCTGAATGACTTTTCTTTGTCTTGGATTAGGAGAAAAGTTCATGAATTGTAATACCTGACGGTAGACATGTTTGCTTAAACACTCAATTTTGATTCCAATTTTCTGTCATTATATAGGACCACTATGTACGTATAGGGTTTAAAAAAACATCAAGAAGAAGTGTATTTATCGATAGACCAGATTTACAAATTTGGAGTATATCATATATTTACAAACCTACCTTGGCTGACACCGCCTCCAAAAATAACAATAATTTTAACTATAATATATTATCGTAATAACTTTGCTGACTTTTAAATAGTCTAAATATTTTTAATTTCATTTTACATAGTATGAATCTAAAAAATATTGTGATCATTGTTTGTTATTCATATGTTTGTGTTAAGTTAGATTTAAAGTAGGTAGGTACATACTTATCTCCTTGCGTGGAAACAAAGAACGTACCTACATATTGGTAAGTAGAATAAGTTACTTGATTATTAAGTTGTAGAATAATAAGCAATTATTTTTTACTTTTTAGAGCATATTACTTTTTTTCTCTTTTGAAGTCGGTTTTTTTTTGTCAAAATTTTTGTTTCTAAAAGATTCGGCCGAGTATCGCTAACGTGCTCCTTAGAATTGTTCCGTTCCCTTCCGTACCGTTACTTTGTCATGGATCCTATGCTCAGAACCTTACCAAACTTTCACCATAGTACCCTTGAAGTATATCCTTTATAATAAAAAAAGAATCATTAAAATTGGTTGGCACAATTTTGAGTTATTCACCTATTTATCGCGCACATACATAATGCACATTTAAGACTTATATTGTTTTCATAGGGATACCATCATCGTAACAGGATAAAATTAAAATGGGGCCCCACGGGAAGCACTACCTTTCAAACAAAAAAAAATTATCAAAATCCAGTGAAAAGTTATGAGGTAACAAACATATAAAAAAAAATACAGACGAATTGATAACCTCCTCCTTTTTGAAGACGGTTGAAAACAAATAATATTAACTTAAACGTAATAAGATAAACAAACCGAAGAATAAGAAGTTTAGATTGTTTCTCCTTTGGTGTTATTATTTCATAAGGTGATTATAGTACAACCGTGTTGAATATGCTTGAACGTAATAGAAATTACTTGAAATATTGAACCACTAATTTATTTGTGTAGTCATTTTAAACGATATTCACCTATTTGCTTATTTGTTTATTATATAATTTATTTTCTCAGTGATGATTAATCTGCATCGGTGAAAGTATCGCTCGCCATTTTGAACTTTTTTACGTGTGTAATGTAATTTTTATACCTTATTTATACCGTGAAACGTTTGAATTGTTTACTTGCAAAGTACGAAGGAATGTTCATTGAAATTTTATCTTATATCGTAAGTTAAAACTACAGCAGATTATGATTTAAATGTAATCGATTTTAAACGATAAAAAATAATGAGCAAATAAGCTGATAACGAAACCTAATTTTGATAAATAATTTAACTATTAAGAATGTTAATTTTTTTAAGTCGTTATGTGCATTGCTACTTCGCAGAACTACACCGCGGGTGAGAGTGGCGAGCGCGGCGGCGGGGCTGACCCGCCTCCCCCTCAGCCGCCGCCGCGCCCCGCCTGCTAGCACACTCTTAACAAATAGATATATAGTGTCACGGACTTTTTTTTTATTATTAAAAGAGGAATATATCTTTCATACACATTTTTTGAGTAACTTAAAACGTTTATGCTGCGCACGCATCGAAAGTCCATAAATGTGAATAATTTTCCCCGTTTTTGCAACATTTCTCACTGTCGCTGCGCTCCTATTGGTCGCAGCGTAATGTTATTTAGCCTAAAGCCTTCCTCTATAAATGGACTATTCAACAAAAAAAGAATTTTTCAAATCGGACCAGTAGTTCCTGAGATTAGCGCGTTTAAACAAACAAACAAACAAACTCTTCCGCTTTATATATTAGTATAGATGGTAGTAATAAACCTTTAGATATTATGGGCTCTTTTGACGCAAATATATCAGTCATTGACGATAATAATAGTATAAAATGTACTGTTTATGTTGTTAGAAATGGTACGCGTGATTTATTAGGCAAGGAGACGGCAATTCAATTAGGCGTTCTTCAAATTGGACTTCAAATCAATGCAGTAAGCAATGAAACACCATTAGAAAAAGCGTTTCCGAAGTTTAAAGGAGTGACGGTTCAGATTCCAATAGATCTAACAGTTAAACCGATCGTCCAACCATACAGAAGAGTTCCGATTCCTTTGGAAGAGAAGGTAGTCAAAAAATTAAAAGAACTAAAGGATGCAGATATAATTGAAGAAGTAAATGAACCATCACCCTGGGTGTCACCAATGGTTCCTGTTCTTAAGGAAGGGCAAGAGGAGGTACGTATATGCTTAGATATGAGAAGAACTAATGAAGCAATAATAAGAGAAAACCATCCTCTTCCAACAATGAGTGAATTATTACCAAATTTTCGACAAGCTAGATATTTTTCTAAACTTGATATAAAAAATGCCTTTCATCAAATCGAAATTCATGAGGATTGTAGGTATATAACTACATTCAGTACCAGTAAGGGGCTATATAGGTATAAAAGGTTGATGTTTGGTATTTCTTGTGCGCCAGAGATATTTCAAAAAATTTTAGAAAAAATATTGTTAGGTTGCGAAGGCACATTTAATTTTATTGACGATATAATTATTCACGGTACTACAGAAAAAGAACACGACGAAAGATTGAGTAAGGTATTAAGAGTTTTGAAGGAAAATAACGTTCTATTAAATGAAAACAAATGCTTTTATAAAACACAAAAGATTGAATTTCTCGGTCATGAACTTTCGGTTAGTGGAATTAGGCCACTAGATAAATATTTAACAGCTATTAAAACTTTTAGAATACCAAATACTACTGAAGAAATTCAAAGTTTTCTGGGCTTAGTTAATTTTGTAAGTAAATGGATTCCCAATGTAGCTACACTTTCTGAACCTTTACGAGAACTTTTACGTTTAGGCCTTGGAAAGTCAGCAAATATTCAGAAATTCTGGACATCAAAGCAGGATGAAGCATTTGATGTCTTAAAGAAAAGTTTATCTAATATTAAATCTTTAGGTTATTATAATCCTTTTGATAAAACACAGGTCATAGCTGACGCATCTCCTGTGGGCTTAGGCGCGGTATTAGTTCAGATTAATGGAGATGGTCCACGGGTGATCGCTTTTGGTCATAAGGCTCTTACTGATTGCGAAAAGAGGTATTGCCAAACAGAAAAGGAAGCTTTAGCGCTTGTTTGGGCCGTAGAGCACTATAAAAAATACCTGTTTGGCAAAGAATTTGACCTAATAAGCGACCACAAACCATTGGAAACCATCTTTGGACGAACATCTAAACCATGCGCTAGGATAGAACGGTGGGTGCTTAGATTACAAGCTTACAGGTATAAAGTCATCTACCGTCCAGGTAAATCTAATATAGCTGATACAGTTTCCAGACTTGGCAGGATTTCCTCGTCACAACCATTTGATTCAGAAAATTATATTAACCAAATTGTAAGTTACAGTAGACCAATCGCGGTTCCCTTGAATGAAATTAAAGAATGTTCTGCTGGGGACGAGGAAATTTTGAAAGTTAAGGCTGGATTATTTAATAATGACTGGCATGACTGTGTAAATAATTTCAAAATCATACAAAATGAGCTTTGTTTCAATGGAGATATACTCCTTCGGGGTACTAGGATAGTTATACCAAATAATCTGCGTGAACGGGTACTGGAGGCGGCTCACGAAGGCCATCCAGGCATAGTAGCGATGAAGGCTCGTCTTAGAACAAAAGTATGGTGGCCTAGAATTGATAAAGATGCTGAGCGTCTAGTAAAAGCTTGTCGAGGTTGTACGCTCGTTTCTAATCCTACTCCACCACATCCGATGAAAAGACGAACTCTTCCAGTCGAGCCATGGGTTGATGTAGCTTTAGATTTCTTAGGGCCTTTGCCAAGTCGTGACTACCTGATGATTCTCGTTGATTACTATAGTCGCTACAAAGAAATTAAAATAATGCGTAGTATCACTTCACTCGATACGATAAAGACCTTAAAAGAGATATTTTCCAGATTAGGTTACCCAGCAACTTTAACATGTGATAATGGTAACCAATTTACTAGTGAACTTTTTCAGAACTATTGTAAGGAATGTGGAATTACGCTTTATAATACAGTCCCGTATTGGCCTCAGATGAATGGTGAAGTTGAGAGGCAAAATCGAGACGTTTTAAAACGTCTGAAAATTTGCCAAGCTGAAAACAGAGATTGGAAGGAAGACATTTTCAGTTATTTAATGATGTATAACAGTACCCCTCACTCTGTTACAGGAAAATCGCCTTCGGAATTATTTTATAAAAGACAGTTTAGAGATAAAATCCCGGCAGCACCAGACATAGAATATAAAACAATAGATGAAGAAGTGAGGGACAGAGATCTAAAAATGAAAGAAAAGGGTAAAGAGTATGGGGATCTCAAAAGAAAAGCAACAGATAGCAATTTGGAAATAGGAGAAAAAGTATTGGTTAAAAATGTAACTAAAGAAAATAAGTTGACCTCTAATTTCAGTCCCACTCCTCACACAGTAACAGACGTGAATGGTGGTGATGTAAGTGTTCGAAATGATGAAACTGGGAGAGAATATCGAAGAAACGTAGTACATTTAAAGAAAGTGAATGATTCATGGACTGTAGTTAATCAAAGTAATAGTAACAATGATTTATTAGATAAAGATGAACTTTCGTAAATTGTTTGTTGATTAATATATTATTATATTGTTATACACTTTAATGATATACATGTTTAATTGTAACACTGTTTAGTTTAGATTATTAGGTACTATTTAAATAATTATTATTTTGTAATTTTGGAAATATTTCGAATCATTAAAAATAAGGAAGGGATGTAGTGTATGCGCAAGCGCTTTGTTACGTCAGTCTAACACCTACCGTAGCCGAGTGCGCACGTCATACTTTATATCCTTCGCAAATATCAAAAGTGTGTTTTATTGGCCCCCGAGTCATTACACTAATAAAATAGTCTTACCTTTTAATATCGTTCATATGTATGTTCGGCGCTTAATTTATATAAACATTTTTTAGTTTTCCTCACGCGTTTCACTTTATTTCCCATATTTACACAATTAAAATTTATAACAAATAATATAATAAAAAACAAATGTCTAATTACTACTACACTATTTTAACTTAATATATTTATTTACAAGAAATAATAATATTTATTATAAGATAACATGAAACAATGAATTTACAATTAAAATTACAAAAAAAATATCTCGTAACGTTATGATGCGGCGAAAATTTCGACACATCTGTATAGCATTAGGCCTCGGCCGGCAATGTCTACACACGGCGTTTACGCACACATGCGTAAGCATTTTGTTCGAAAATAAGAATATCTGATTTAAAAAAAAAATCTATTGATTTTACTAAAAAGTGACGCACAATCTGACAAAAAACCAGAATTATTGAATGTATATAAGTATAGTTATTATTTGTTAAAAGATTTATTTAGAGGTAACTGCGATTTTTTTCGATCGTACCAAATTAATTACATCATGTTTTCAAAATAACAATTAACTAGCATGTATCATCAAGATTATCATTATAAAACTTGCATTTAGCTCATGTAGTTCCCTTAATAATGAACTATAATTCTAACAAGTTATGCGCAACGTTCATTTGCTATAATATAATAATTAACTTTAGGTTAAGGATAAACTATCTTTTCGGGTGTCGACGAGGGTAAAAACAAAAAATAAATGCCATTTTATAGTGACACTGCAATCTTAAGCGACTTGTAGCGCAACGGGAGAAATGAAACCTAAACCAAGACAAAAACGTATACGCGTCGGTAGGTAGGTAGGTAGGTAGGTAGGTAGGTAGGTAGGTAGGTAGGTAGGTAGGTAGGTAGGTAGGTAGGTAGGTAGGTAGGTAGGTAGGTAGGTAGGTAGGTAGGTAGGTAGGTAGGTAGGTAGGTAGGTAGGTAGGTAGGTAGGTTAGGTTAGGTTAGGTTAGGTTAGGTTAGGTTAGGTTAGGTTAGGTTAGGTTAGGTTAGGTTAGGTTAGGTTAGGTTAGGTTAGGTTAGGTTAGGTTAGGTTAGGTTAGGTTAGGTTAGGTTAGGTTAGGTTAGGTTAGGTTAGGTTAGGTTAGGTTAGGTTAGGTTAGGTTAGGTTAGGTTAGGTTAGGTTAGGTTAGGTTAGGTTAGGTTAGGTTAGGTTAGGTTAGGTTAGGTTAGGTTAGGTTAGGTTAGGTTAGGTTAGGTTAGGTTAGGTTAGGTTAGGTTAGGTTAGGTTAGGTTAGGTTAGGTTAGGTTAGGTTAGGTTAGGTTAGGTTAGGTTAGGTTAGGTTAGGTTAGGTTAGGTTAGGTTAGGTTAGGTTAGGTTAGGTTAGGTTAGGTTAGGTTAGGTTAGGTTAGGTTAGGTTAGGTTAGGTTAGGTTAGGTTAGGTTAGGTTAGGTTAGGTTAGGTTAGGTTAGGTTAGGTTAGGTTAGGTTAGGTTAGGTTAGGTTAGGTTAGGTTAGGTTAGGTTAGGTTAGGTTAGGTTAGGTTAGGTTAGGTTAGGTTAGGTTAGGTTAGGTTAGGTTAGGTTAGGTTAGGTTAGGTTAGGTTAGGTTAGGTTAGGTTAGGTTAGGTTAGGTTAGGTTAGGTTAGGTTAGGTTAGGTTAGGTTAGGTTAGGTTAGGTTAGGTTAGGTTAGGTTAGGTTAGGTTAGGTTAGGTTAGGTTAGGTTAGGTTAGGTTAGGTTAGGTTAGGTTAGGTTAGGTTAGGTTAGGTTAGGTTAGGTTAGGTTAGGTTAGGTTAGGTTAGGTTAGGTTAGGTTAGGTTAGGTTAGGTTAGGTTAGGTTAGGTTAGGTTAGGTTAGGTTAGGTTAGGTTAGGTTAGGTTAGGTTAGGTTAGGTTAGGTTAGGTTAGGTTAGGTTAGGTTAGGTTAGGTTAGGTTAGGTTAGGTTAGGTTAGGTTAGGTTAGGTTAGGTTAGGTTAGGTTAGGTTAGGTTAGGTTAGGTTAGGTTAGGTTAGGTTAGGTTAGGTTAGGTTAGGTTAGGTTAGGTTAGGTTAGGTTAGGTTAGGTTAGGTTAGGTTAGGTTAGGTTAGGTTAGGTTAGGTTAGGTTAGGTTAGGTTAGGTTAGGTTAGGTTAGGTTAGGTTAGGTTAGGTTAGGTTAGGTTAGGTTAGGTTAGGTTAGGTTAGGTTAGGTTAGGTTAGGTTAGGTTAGGTTAGGTTAGGTTAGGTTAGGTTAGGTTAGGTTAGGTTAGGTTAGGTTAGGTTAGGTTAGGTTAGGTTAGGTTAGGTTAGGTTAGGTTAGGTTAGGTTAGGTTAGGTTAGGTTAGGTTAGGTTAGGTTAGGTTAGGTTAGGTTAGGTTAGGTTAGGTTAGGTTAGGTTAGGTTAGGTTAGGTTAGGTTAGGTTAGGTTAGGTTAGGTTAGGTTAGGTTAGGTTAGGTTAGGTTAGGTTAGGTTAGGTTAGGTTAGGTTAGGTTAGGTTAGGTTAGGTTAGGTTAGGTTAGGTTAGGTTAGGTTAGGTTAGGTTAGGTTAGGTTAGGTTAGGTTAGGTTAGGTTAGGTTAGGTTAGGTTAGGTTAGGTTAGGTTAGGTTAGGTTAGGTTAGGTTAGGTTAGGTTAGGTTAGGTTAGGTTAGGTTAGGTTAGGTTAGGTTAGGTTAGGTTAGGTTAGGTTAGGTTAGGTTAGGTTAGGTTAGGTTAGGTTAGGTTAGGTTAGGTTAGGTTAGGTTAGGTTAGGTTAGGTTAGGTTAGGTTAGGTTAGGTTAGGTTAGGTTAGGTTAGGTTAGGTTAGGTTAGGTTAGGTTAGGTTAGGTTAGGTTAGGTTAGGTTAGGTTAGGTTAGGTTAGGTTAGGTTAGGTTAGGTTAGGTTAGGTTAGGTTAGGTTAGGTTAGGTTAGGTTAGGTTAGGTTAGGTTAGGTTAGGTTAGGTTAGGTTAGGTTAGGTTAGGTTAGGTTAGGTTAGGTTAGGTTAGGTTAGGTTAGGTTAGGTTAGGTTAGGTTAGGTTAGGTTAGGTTAGGTTAGGTTAGGTTAGGTTAGGTTAGGTTAGGTTAGGTTAGGTTAGGTTA
The DNA here is from genome assembly GCF_037043105.1 of Vanessa tameamea. NCBI lineage: Eukaryota > Metazoa > Arthropoda > Insecta > Lepidoptera > Nymphalidae > Vanessa > Vanessa tameamea. The sequence goes on from NC_087315.1 coordinate 13,847,372, forward strand.
GGTTAGGTTAGGTTAGGTTAGGTTAGGTTAGGTTAGGTTAGGTTAGGTTAGGTTAGGTTAGGTTAGGTTAGGTTAGGTTAGGTTAGGTTAGGTTAGGTTAGGTTAGGTTAGGTTAGGTTAGGTTAGGTTAGGTTAGGTTAGGTTAGGTTAGGTTAGGTTAGGTTAGGTTAGGTTAGGTTAGGTTAGGTTAGGTTAGGTTAGGTTAGGTTAGGTTAGGTTAGGTTAGGTTAGGTTAGGTTAGGTTAGGTTAGGTTAGGTTAGGTTAGGTTAGGTTAGGTTAGGTTAGGTTAGGTTAGGTTAGGTTAGGTTAGGTTAGGTTAGGTTAGGTTAGGTTAGGTTAGGTTAGGTTAGGTTAGGTTAGGTTAGGTTAGGTTAGGTTAGGTTAGGTTAGGTTAGGTTAGGTTAGGTTAGGTTAGGTTAGGTTAGGTTAGGTTAGGTTAGGTTAGGTTAGGTTAGGTTAGGTTAGGTTAGGTTAGGTTAGGTTAGGTTAGGTTAGGTTAGGTTGGTTAGGTTAGGTTAGGTTAGGTTAGGTTAGGTTAGGTTAGGTTAGGTTAGGTTAGGTTAGGTTGGTTAGGTTAGGTTAGGTTAGGTTAGGTTAGGTTAGGTTAGGTTAGGTTAGGTTAGGTTAGGTTAGGTTAGGTTAGGTTAGGTTAGGTTAGGTTAGGTTAGGTTAGGTTAGGTTAGGTTAGGTTAGGTTAGGTTAGGTTAGGTTAGGTTAGGTTAGGTTAGGTTAGGTTAGGTTAGGTTAGGTTAGGTTAGGTTAGGTTAGGTTAGGTTAGGTTAGGTTAGGTTAGGTTAGGTTAGGTTAGGTTAGGTTAGGTTAGGTTAGGTTAGGTTAGGTTAGGTTAGGTTAGGTTAGGTTAGGTTAGGTTAGGTTAGGTTAGGTTAGGTTAGGTTAGGTTAGGTTAGGTTAGGTTAGGTTAGGTTAGGTTAGGTTAGGTTAGGTTAGGTTAGGTTAGGTTAGGTTAGGTTAGGTTAGGTTAGGTTAGGTTAGGTTAGGTTAGGTTAGGTTAGGTTAGGTTAGGTTAGGTTAGGTTAGGTTAGGTTAGGTTAGGTTAGGTTAGGTTAGGTTAGGTTAGGTTAGGTTAGGTTAGGTTAGGTTAGGTTAGGTTAGGTTAGGTTAGGTTAGGTTAGGTTAGGTTAGGTTAGGTTAGGTTAGGTTAGGTTAGGTTAGGTTAGGTTAGGTTAGGTTAGGTTAGGTTAGGTTAGGTTAGGTTAGGTTAGGTTAGGTTAGGTTAGGTTAGGTTAGGTTAGGTTAGGTTAGGTTAGGTTAGGTTAGGTTAGGTTAGGTTAGGTTAGGTTAGGTTAGGTTAGGTTAGGTTAGGTTAGGTTAGGTTAGGTTAGGTTAGGTTAGGTTAGGTTAGGTTAGGTTAGGTTAGGTTAGGTTAGGTTAGGTTAGGTTAGGTTAGGTTAGGTTAGGTTAGGTTAGGTTAGGTTAGGTTAGGTTAGGTTAGGTTAGGTTAGGTTAGGTTAGGTTAGGTTAGGTTAGGTTAGGTTAGGTTAGGTTAGGTTAGGTTAGGTTAGGTTAGGTTAGGTTAGGTTAGGTTAGGTTAGGTTAGGTTAGGTTAGGTTAGGTTAGGTTAGGTTAGGTTAGGTTAGGTTAGGTTAGGTTAGGTTAGGTTAGGTTAGGTTAGGTTAGGTTAGGTTAGGTTAGGTTAGGTTAGGTTAGGTTAGGTTAGGTTAGGTTAGGTTAGGTTAGGTTAGGTTAGGTTAGGTTAGGTTAGGTTAGGTTAGGTTAGGTTAGGTTAGGTTAGGTTAGGTTAGGTTAGGTTAGGTTAGGTTAGGTTAGGTTAGGTTAGGTTAGGTTAGGTTAGGTTAGGTTAGGTTAGGTTAGGTTAGGTTAGGTTAGGTTAGGTTAGGTTAGGTTAGGTTAGGTTAGGTTAGGTTAGGTTAGGTTAGGTTAGGTTAGGTTAGGTTAGGTTAGGTTAGGTTAGGTTAGGTTAGGTTAGGTTAGGTTAGGTTAGGTTAGGTTAGGTTAGGTTAGGTTAGGTTAGGTTAGGTTAGGTTAGGTTAGGTTAGGTTAGGTTAGGTTAGGTTAGGTTAGGTTAGGTTAGGTTAGGTTAGGTTAGGTTAGGTTAGGTTAGGTTAGGTTAGGTTAGGTTAGGTTAGGTTAGGTTAGGTTAGGTTAGGTTAGGTTAGGTTAGGTTAGGTTAGGTTAGGTTAGGTTAGGTTAGGTTAGGTTAGGTTAGGTTAGGTTAGGTTAGGTTAGGTTAGGTTAGGTTAGGTTAGGTTAGGTTAGGTTAGGTTAGGTTAGGTTAGGTTAGGTTAGGTTAGGTTAGGTTAGGTTAGGTTAGGTTAGGTTAGGTTAGGTTAGGTTAGGTTAGGTTAGGTTAGGTTAGGTTAGGTTAGGTTAGGTTAGGTTAGGTTAGGTTAGGTTAGGTTAGGTTAGGTTAGGTTAGGTTAGGTTAGGTTAGGTTAGGTTAGGTTAGGTTAGGTTAGGTTAGGTTAGGTTAGGTTAGGTTAGGTTAGGTTAGGTTAGGTTAGGTTAGGTTAGGTTAGGTTAGGTTAGGTTAGGTTAGGTTAGGTTAGGTTAGGTTAGGTTAGGTTAGGTTAGGTTAGGTTAGGTTAGGTTAGGTTAGGTTAGGTTAGGTTAGGTTAGGTTAGGTTAGGTTAGGTTAGGTTAGGTTAGGTTAGGTTAGGTTAGGTTAGGTTAGGTTAGGTTAGGTTAGGTTAGGTTAGGTTAGGTTAGGTTAGGTTAGGTTAGGTTAGGTTAGGTTAGGTTAGGTTAGGTTAGGTTAGGTTAGGTTAGGTTAGGTTAGGTTAGGTTAGGTTAGGTTAGGTTAGGTTAGGTTAGGTTAGGTTAGGTTAGGTTAGGTTAGGTTAGGTTAGGTTAGGTTAGGTTAGGTTAGGTTAGGTTAGGTTAGGTTAGGTTAGGTTAGGTTAGGTTAGGTTAGGTTAGGTTAGGTTAGGTTAGGTTAGGTTAGGTTAGGTTAGGTTAGGTTAGGTTAGGTTAGGTTAGGTTAGGTTAGGTTAGGTTAGGTTAGGTTAGGTTAGGTTAGGTTAGGTTAGGTTAGGTTAGGTTAGGTTAGGTTAGGTTAGGTTAGGTTAGGTTAGGTTAGGTTAGGTTAGGTTAGGTTAGGTTAGGTTAGGTTAGGTTAGGTTAGGTTAGGTTAGGTTAGGTTAGGTTAGGTTAGGTTAGGTTAGGTTAGGTTAGGTTAGGTTAGGTTAGGTTAGGTTAGGTTAGGTTAGGTTAGGTTAGGTTAGGTTAGGTTAGGTTAGGTTAGGTTAGGTTAGGTTAGGTTAGGTTAGGTTAGGTTAGGTTAGGTTAGGTTAGGTTAGGTTAGGTTAGGTTAGGTTAGGTTAGGTTAGGTTAGGTTAGGTTAGGTTAGGTTAGGTTAGGTTAGGTTAGGTTAGGTTAGGTTAGGTTAGGTTAGGTTAGGTTAGGTTAGGTTAGGTTAGGTTAGGTTAGGTTAGGTTAGGTTAGGTTAGGTTAGGTTAGGTTAGGTTAGGTTAGGTTAGGTTAGGTTAGGTTAGGTTAGGTTAGGTTAGGTTAGGTTAGGTTAGGTTAGGTTAGGTTAGGTTAGGTTAGGTTAGGTTAGGTTAGGTTAGGTTAGGTTAGGTTAGGTTAGGTTAGGTTAGGTTAGGTTAGGTTAGGTTAGGTTAGGTTAGGTTAGGTTAGGTTAGGTTAGGTTAGGTTAGGTTAGGTTAGGTTAGGTTAGGTTAGGTTAGGTTAGGTTAGGTTAGGTTAGGTTAGGTTAGGTTAGGTTAGGTTAGGTTAGGTTAGGTTAGGTTAGGTTAGGTTAGGTTAGGTTAGGTTAGGTTAGGTTAGGTTAGGTTAGGTTAGGTTAGGTTAGGTTAGGTTAGGTTAGGTTAGGTTAGGTTAGGTTAGGTTAGGTTAGGTTAGGTTAGGTTAGGTTAGGTTAGGTTAGGTTAGGTTAGGTTAGGTTAGGTTAGGTTAGGTTAGGTTAGGTTAGGTTAGGTTAGGTTAGGTTAGGTTAGGTTAGGTTAGGTTAGGTTAGGTTAGGTTAGGTTAGGTTAGGTTAGGTTAGGTTAGGTTAGGTTAGGTTAGGTTAGGTTAGGTTAGGTTAGGTTAGGTTAGGTTAGGTTAGGTTAGGTTAGGTTAGGTTAGGTTAGGTTAGGTTAGGTTAGGTTAGGTTAGGTTAGGTTAGGTTAGGTTAGGTTAGGTTAGGTTAGGTTAGGTTAGGTTAGGTTAGGTTAGGTTAGGTTAGGTTAGGTTAGGTTAGGTTAGGTTAGGTTAGGTTAGGTTAGGTTAGGTTAGGTTAGGTTAGGTTAGGTTAGGTTAGGTTAGGTTAGGTTAGGTTAGGTTAGGTTAGGTTAGGTTAGGTTAGGTTAGGTTAGGTTAGGTTAGGTTAGGTTAGGTTAGGTTAGGTTAGGTTAGGTTAGGTTAGGTTAGGTTAGGTTAGGTTAGGTTAGGTTAGGTTAGGTTAGGTTAGGTTAGGTTAGGTTAGGTTAGGTTAGGTTAGGTTAGGTTAGGTTAGGTTAGGTTAGGTTAGGTTAGGTTAGGTTAGGTTAGGTTAGGTTAGGTTAGGTTAGGTTAGGTTAGGTTAGGTTAGGTTAGGTTAGGTTAGGTTAGGTTAGGTTAGGTTAGGTTAGGTTAGGTTAGGTTAGGTTAGGTTAGGTTAGGTTAGGTTAGGTTAGGTTAGGTTAGGTTAGGTTAGGTTAGGTTAGGTTAGGTTAGGTTAGGTTAGGTTAGGTTAGGTTAGGTTAGGTTAGGTTAGGTTAGGTTAGGTTAGGTTAGGTTAGGTTAGGTTAGGTTAGGTTAGGTTAGGTTAGGTTAGGTTAGGTTAGGTTAGGTTAGGTTAGGTTAGGTTAGGTTAGGTTAGGTTAGGTTAGGTTAGGTTAGGTTAGGTTAGGTTAGGTTAGGTTAGGTTAGGTTAGGTTAGGTTAGGTTAGGTTAGGTTAGGTTAGGTTAGGTTAGGTTAGGTTAGGTTAGGTTAGGTTAGGTTAGGTTAGGTTAGGTTAGGTTAGGTTAGGTTAGGTTAGGTTAGGTTAGGTTAGGTTAGGTTAGGTTAGGTTAGGTTAGGTTAGGTTAGGTTAGGTTAGGTTAGGTTAGGTTAGGTTAGGTTAGGTTAGGTTAGGTTAGGTTAGGTTAGGTTAGGTTAGGTTAGGTTAGGTTAGGTTAGGTTAGGTTAGGTTAGGTTAGGTTAGGTTAGGTTAGGTTAGGTTAGGTTAGGTTAGGTTAGGTTAGGTTAGGTTAGGTTAGGTTAGGTTAGGTTAGGTTAGGTTAGGTTAGGTTAGGTTAGGTTAGGTTAGGTTAGGTTAGGTTAGGTTAGGTTAGGTTAGGTTAGGTTAGGTTAGGTTAGGTTAGGTTAGGTTAGGTTAGGTTAGGTTAGGTTAGGTTAGGTTAGGTTAGGTTAGGTTAGGTTAGGTTAGGTTAGGTTAGGTTAGGTTAGGTTAGGTTAGGTTAGGTTAGGTTAGGTTAGGTTAGGTTAGGTTAGGTTAGGTTAGGTTAGGTTAGGTTAGGTTAGGTTAGGTTAGGTTAGGTTAGGTTAGGTTAGGTTAGGTTAGGTTAGGTTAGGTTAGGTTAGGTTAGGTTAGGTTAGGTTAGGTTAGGTTAGGTTAGGTTAGGTTAGGTTAGGTTAGGTTAGGTTAGGTTAGGTTAGGTTAGGTTAGGTTAGGTTAGGTTAGGTTAGGTTAGGTTAGGTTAGGTTAGGTTAGGTTAGGTTAGGTTAGGTTAGGTTAGGTTAGGTTAGGTTAGGTTAGGTTAGGTTAGGTTAGGTTAGGTTAGGTTAGGTTAGGTTAGGTTAGGTTAGGTTAGGTTAGGTTAGGTTAGGTTAGGTTAGGTTAGGTTAGGTTAGGTTAGGTTAGGTTAGGTTAGGTTAGGTTAGGTTAGGTTAGGTTAGGTTAGGTTAGGTTAGGTTAGGTTAGGTTAGGTTAGGTTAGGTTAGGTTAGGTTAGGTTAGGTTAGGTTAGGTTAGGTTAGGTTAGGTTAGGTTAGGTTAGGTTAGGTTAGGTTAGGTTAGGTTAGGTTAGGTTAGGTTAGGTTAGGTTAGGTTAGGTTAGGTTAGGTTAGGTTAGGTTAGGTTAGGTTAGGTTAGGTTAGGTTAGGTTAGGTTAGGTTAGGTTAGGTTAGGTTAGGTTAGGTTAGGTTAGGTTAGGTTAGGTTAGGTTAGGTTAGGTTAGGTTAGGTTAGGTTAGGTTAGGTTAGGTTAGGTTAGGTTAGGTTAGGTTAGGTTAGGTTAGGTTAGGTTAGGTTAGGTTAGGTTAGGTTAGGTTAGGTTAGGTTAGGTTAGGTTAGGTTAGGTTAGGTTAGGTTAGGTTAGGTTAGGTTAGGTTAGGTTAGGTTAGGTTAGGTTAGGTTAGGTTAGGTTAGGTTAGGTTAGGTTAGGTTAGGTTAGGTTAGGTTAGGTTAGGTTAGGTTAGGTTAGGTTAGGTTAGGTTAGGTTAGGTTAGGTTAGGTTAGGTTAGGTTAGGTTAGGTTAGGTTAGGTTAGGTTAGGTTAGGTTAGGTTAGGTTAGGTTAGGTTAGGTTAGGTTAGGTTAGGTTAGGTTAGGTTAGGTTAGGTTAGGTTAGGTTAGGTTAGGTTAGGTTAGGTTAGGTTAGGTTAGGTTAGGTTAGGTTAGGTTAGGTTAGGTTAGGTTAGGTTAGGTTAGGTTAGGTTAGGTTAGGTTAGGTTAGGTTAGGTTAGGTTAGGTTAGGTTAGGTTAGGTTAGGTTAGGTTAGGTTAGGTTAGGTTAGGTTAGGTTAGGTTAGGTTAGGTTAGGTTAGGTTAGGTTAGGTTAGGTTAGGTTAGGTTAGGTTAGGTTAGGTTAGGTTAGGTTAGGTTAGGTTAGGTTAGGTTAGGTTAGGTTAGGTTAGGTTAGGTTAGGTTAGGTTAGGTTAGGTTAGGTTAGGTTAGGTTAGGTTAGGTTAGGTTAGGTTAGGTTAGGTTAGGTTAGGTTAGGTTAGGTTAGGTTAGGTTAGGTTAGGTTAGGTTAGGTTAGGTTAGGTTAGGTTAGGTTAGGTTAGGTTAGGTTAGGTTAGGTTAGGTTAGGTTAGGTTAGGTTAGGTTAGGTTAGGTTAGGTTAGGTTAGGTTAGGTTAGGTTAGGTTAGGTTAGGTTAGGTTAGGTTAGGTTAGGTTAGGTTAGGTTAGGTTAGGTTAGGTTAGGTTAGGTTAGGTTAGGTTAGGTTAGGTTAGGTTAGGTTAGGTTAGGTTAGGTTAGGTTAGGTTAGGTTAGGTTAGGTTAGGTTAGGTTAGGTTAGGTTAGGTTAGGTTAGGTTAGGTTAGGTTAGGTTAGGTTAGGTTAGGTTAGGTTAGGTTAGGTTAGGTTAGGTTAGGTTAGGTTAGGTTAGGTTAGGTTAGGTTAGGTTAGGTTAGGTTAGGTTAGGTTAGGTTAGGTTAGGTTAGGTTAGGTTAGGTTAGGTTAGGTTAGGTTAGGTTAGGTTAGGTTAGGTTAGGTTAGGTTAGGTTAGGTTAGGTTAGGTTAGGTTAGGTTAGGTTAGGTTAGGTTAGGTTAGGTTAGGTTAGGTTAGGTTAGGTTAGGTTAGGTTAGGTTAGGTTAGGTTAGGTTAGGTTAGGTTAGGTTAGGTTAGGTTAGGTTAGGTTAGGTTAGGTTAGGTTAGGTTAGGTTAGGTTAGGTTAGGTTAGGTTAGGTTAGGTTAGGTTAGGTTAGGTTAGGTTAGGTTAGGTTAGGTTAGGTTAGGTTAGGTTAGGTTAGGTTAGGTTAGGTTAGGTTAGGTTAGGTTAGGTTAGGTTAGGTTAGGTTAGGTTAGGTTAGGTTAGGTTAGGTTAGGTTAGGTTAGGTTAGGT